>NW_027208528.1:0-55839 GCF_027789765.1 Dendropsophus ebraccatus | reverse complement strand
ATTGTTTACTGTTTCGCACTGCGTTGCTGTTTGGTTTGGACTTTGGCTTTTTTGGAGTCTCCATTTGGGTTTGCTCGTCTGTCTCGTTCTGTGTTACACCTATCCCAAGGGCAGGGACCGCCTTGTCCCACCTCGTCCGCTGCTGCTAGGGCCCGTTTGAGGCAAGTATGTAGGGACAGTGGGTGGCTCATCCTTAGGGCTCACTTCGTGGCTTTATTCCCTTCTCCCTGTCCGAGGGCATATTCTGTTGAGGTCCAACGCACAGCTGCATAATTGTCAAACACATTCCTCTATCAAAACTTTGGATAGTAAAGTTTATACAACAGTAAATTAAGGTGAACTAAAATATGAACACAGGAAAGTTTAAAGTTTTTTAACTTTTCATTCCTGTGTAGACTTTAGATGAGAGTCGAACAGCTGACAGTGTTTCCTCTGATCTGGGCACTGTCAAAAATAAATAAATAAGATTTTAATGCTAAGAGTTTTGCCTGTTTTTCAAGGTATGTTATGTTTCACACTATCATTTCCATTTCAGGGACCGTGAATGCTGCTGCCGTTGAACACTCTGGTGGCCTGATCTTTACTAGATTTTGAAAAGGACAAACGCATTTATATGGTGAATGTGCTTGAAGTAAGTGTAATACTAAACATCTGTTATACTCTCCCCCTTGAACTCTCTCTGCTGCCCTTGAATGCTATAGAAGGTGGGTATACACTCATTTGATTTCATGATAGAGGGACATCGAGATCATTTGTACGGCGCGTTTCACAACTATAGCTCTGGCTGTTCCTGGACAACATCAATCCCTCACACCTCCTGACGTCGAGGCTCACAGGTCTATCAACGTCACTTCTGCTGGGTTGATCCATTAATCTTCCACTTGCGCTTATATTTAGCCCTCTCTTGTCTTTGCCATGATGGGGATCCCTCTCCCCAAGCCATCACAAGGATATTATTAAGTGTAATGGGAGATGCAGACACTAAGGCAAATAGCTTTAGCATCCTTCAGAAAAAATGAGAAGGTCATAGCTAGCTGCAAAGCAGAAGGCAGAGAATTCTCTGTATGTAAGAGCTGTGACAGATCGTAATGGCAATGATATCTCATTGAAGAAAATATGTCATTTGTTTTGATAATAGTGGTTTAAGATAAGGGCACAGAAGCCGCATTCATTGTAAGTTGCATGTATGTGCCGTATCATTGTGCAATAAATTGGATTACAGCTCTCTTTGTGTTTCATTTGATAAGCTATGTTTTCAAATTCATAGAGAAATATTTTAAAGAAAAGATTGATGTCAGTATAGATTGTATATTTAACATATGTGATGTGAGATTGGAAGGTTTCATCTTTCCCATTGCAAATAATTTATTAAGGCTATGTTCACACTGCATATGATTCCGGCCATAGTGCGAACCGCGAATATACGCACGTAGTTTTTGAGGTTGATGCGTTCGCTTGAAAGTATACGATATACGCCCGCACAATGCACACTACGTATGAGCTTACGGCCGGATCGTATACTGCGCCATGAAAAATGAACAAGACCATTGTTTGAGGACGGAAATGTTGAAACTCACGGCCGTGGATTTCCATGCGGTCCCGTACGGAGTACTTATTTCAGCCAAATTGAACTTGATTTTTCGATCCAAAAGGTTCTGTGAGTTTTATTGGGCTGGGCGAAGATTTCTAAGTAAATGACCTGTTTCAGATCGCTTCGAAACAAGCTAGGGAAGCATAACTGTACTACGGGCGTATGTTTGCGGTTCGTACGCATCCGGGCCCGCATGTCGATTTTTCCCACGCCCGTAGTTTCAGCCGCACATGTACGGCGGCGTACGAAATGCGGCCGGACTCATACGCAGTGTGAACATAGCCTAAAACTGGATCTATTTCCTGTTATAGGCAATGTAGCCTAATGGCCTTTTAGGAGCATAATACACAACTGTGTACTCCCTCATTCATTTCCTCCAACACTTTAAGATAATCCAGAAGCCATTCAACAAACCCTTGCTATTTCAGGAGTTTTCTGGTTTGATAAAGTAAAGGTTGTTTAATTTATTTTATACATTTCTTTTTTATTTATTTTTATTTTATAAAGCTTTGTTCACTTGTTATATACAAACACTAAAAACCTAAACTCTCCTTAACCCCTTAGGGACCAAGCCTGTTTGGGCCTTAATGACCAGGCTCATTTTTCAAAATCTGACCTGTCTCACTTTATGCGCTTATAGCTCAGTGATGCTTTAACGTATGCTAGCGATTCTGAGATTGTTTTTTTCGTAACATATGGTACTTTATGTTAGTGGCAAAAATTTGGTCACTGTCTTGTGTGTTTTTTGTGAAAACATCAAAATATAATGAAAAATTTGAAAATTTTGCACTTTACGAACTTTGAAATTCTTTGCTTCTAAAAAAAAAAGGCACATGACAAAAATTAGTTAGTAAGTCACATTATCAATATGTCCTCTTTATTCTGGCTTCATTTTCGTAAACATATTTCACTTTTTTAGGGTGTTACGGGGCTTAGAAATGTATCAGCAAATTATCAAATTTTCATGAAATTTCCAAAACTGATTTTTTTTAGGGACCAGTTCTTTTTTAAGTTGATTTAGGAGGCTTGTATACTGGAAACCCCCATAAGTAACCCCATTTTGGAAACTAGACACCTTAAAGAATTAATCTAGGGTATAATGAGCATTTAACCCTACAGGGGCTGGAGGAAAGTATTCACAATTAGGCCGGAAAAAAATGGAAAATAGAAATTTTCCAATAATATATTTGTTAAGATTAAAGTATCTCATTTTCATAATAAACATGAGAGAAAATGCACCCCAAATTTTGTAATGCAGGTTCTCCTGAGTAGAACGGTACCCCATATGTGGGCGTAAACCACTGTATGGGCACACAGCAGGCCTCAGAAGGAAGGGAGCACCTATTAGCATTTCCAGTTCAGATTTTGCTGAAGAAATTTTCTGAGCGCCAGGTGCGTTTGCAGAGCCCCTGTAGTGTCAGCAGAATAGAACCCCCCCAAAAGTCACCCCATTTTGGAAAGTACAACCCATCAAAGATACATCTTGGGGTGTGGTGACCATTTTGACCCCACAGGTATTAGAGGAAAGTATTCAAAAGAAGACAGTAAAAATGAAAAAATAGAATTTTTCCAATAATATGTTGTTTAGTTTGAAATTTCTCAATTTCACGAGGAACAGGGGAGAAAACTCACCCCAAATATATGTAAGGCAGGTACTCCTGAGTAGAACGATACCCCATATGTGGGCATAAACCCTGTGTGGGCACACAGCGGGGCTCAGAAGGGAAGGAGCGCCAATTAGCATTTCCAGTTCAGATTTTGCTGAAGAAATTTCTGAGCGCCAGGTGCGTTTTGCAGAGCCCCTGTAGTGTCAGCAGAATAGAACCCCCCCAAAAGTCACCCCATTTTGGAAAGTACACCCATCAAAGAATACATCTTGGGGTGTGGTGACCATTTTGACCCCACAGGTATTAGAGGAAAGTATTCAAAAGAAGACAGTAAAAAATGAAAAAATTGAATTTTTCCAATAATATGTTTGTTTAGTTTGAAATTTCTCATTTCACGAGGAACAGGGGAGAAAACTCACCCAATATATGTAAGGCAGGTACTCCTGAGTAGAACGATACCCCATATGTGGGCATAAACCACTGTGTGGGCACACAGCGGGGCTCAGAAGGGAAGGAGCGCCAATTAGCATTTCCAGTTCAGATATTGCTGAAGAAATTTCTGAGCGCCAGGTGCGTTTGCAGAGCCCCTGTAGTGTCAGCAGAATAGAACCCCCCCCAAAAGTCACCCCATTTTGGAAAGTACACCCATCAAAGAATACATCTTGGGGTGTGGTGACCATTTTGACCCCACAGGTATTAGAGGAAAGTATTCAAAAGAAGACAGTAAAAATGAAAAAATAGAATTTTTCCATAACATGTTTGTTTAGTTTGAAATTTCTCAATTTCACGAGAAACAGGGGAGAAAAACTTCACCCCAATATATGTAAGGCAGGTTCTCCTGAGTACAACGGTACCCCATATGTGGGCATAAACCACTGTGTGGGCACACAGCAGGGCTCAGTAGGGAGGGAGCGCCAAGCATTTTCAGTGCATGATTTTCCTGAAGAAGTTTCTGAGCGCCAGGTGCGTTTGCAGTGCCCCTGTAATGTCTACAGAATAGAACCCTCCCCCCCAAAATCACCCCATTTTGGAAAGTACACCCCTCAAGGAATTTATCTTGGGGTGTGGTGACCATTTTGACCCCACAGGTATTGGAGGAAAGTATTCAAAACTAGACCGTAAAAATGAAAAAAATTGAATTTTTTCAATAACATGTTTGTTTAGTTAGAAATTTCTCAATTTCACTAGGAACAAGGGAGAAAAAGCACCCCAAAACTTGTAACGCAGGTTCTCCTGAGTACAATGGTACCCCATATGTGGGCATAAACCACTGTTTGGGCACACAGCAGGGCTCAGAAGAGAAGGAGTGTCATTTTAGTTACAGGCAATATGTGGGTGTTTACTGGTTATCTGGGGTGGTAATAGACAATCTCAGGGTGTTTACTGGCTATCTGAGGTGGCAGCAGGCAATCTGTTGGGGTTATGGGCATCTGGGGTGGTTACGAGCAGTCTGTGCCAATCTGGGTGGTTACGGTCAATCTGGGGTGGTTACGGTCAATCTGGGTGGTTACGTCAATCTGGGGTGGTCACAGGTAATCTGGGGGTGGTCACAGGCAATTTGGGGTGGTTACTGGTTGTATGGGGTGGTTATGGGCAATCTTGGGGTGTTTACTGGCTATCTAGGGGTGGTTACTGGCTATCTGGGGAGGTGACGGGCAATCTGGGGGTGTTCACTGACTATCTGGGGATGCAACGGGCAATCTGGGGTGGTGACGGAAAATCTGGGGTGGTGACGGGAAATCTGGGGTGGTTGCGAGCAATCTGTGGTGGTTTACAGGCAATTTGGGGTAGTTACAGGCAGTCTGTGGCAATCTGGGGTGGTTAACGGGCTGTCTGGAATGGTTATGGGCTATGGGGGGGATACGGGCAATCTGGGGAGATTACGGGCAATCTGGGAGATTACGGGCATTCTGGGGTGGTGACAGGCAGTCTGGGGTGGTTATGGGCTGTCTGGGGTGGTTATGGGCTGTCTGGGATGGTTATGGGCTGTCTGGGATGGTTATGGGCTGTCTGGGATGGTTATGGGCTGTCTGGGGTGGATACGGACAATCTGGGAGGTTACAGACAATCTGAGGAGGTTACAGGCAATCTAGGGTGGTTACGGGCAATCTGGGGTGGTTACGGGCAATCTGGGGTGGTTACAGGTAATCTGGGTGGTTACGGGTAATCTGGGGTGGTGATGGGTAATTTGGGGTGGTTACAGGTAATCTGGGGTGGTTACAAGTAATCCAGGGTGGTTACGGGTAATCCAGGGCACTTGACTTTGGTGACAGGCGTAAAAAAGTGCCGGCACCATTGGAACAAGCGATCAGTGGTATATAGTATATACCGCTGATCACTTGTACTAGGACCACACCGGGTGGTCACCGATCATTGCCCCATGCTCTCCGTCACCTCCGGTGGTGGAGAGAATGAAGCTTGGATCATTTTTAGGAATCCATCACTGTGAACAGTCTGTTCACAGTGATGACGGCGGCCATCTTGGATCAGATGGCCGCCCTGGGAGGGAGGGTCAGTGGCCAGGTCACTAGGGTTAATTCTGGGGATGGGGGGACATGTTTTCATCTCCTCTCACTGTGGATTCACGGTGAGAAGAGATGAAAGCGTTCAGCTGCGCTGGCAATGCCCGTTACCGGTAGCCGCCTTTATACTGATAATAACGGCGATCACCGGTGAGGGGACTGGCCGGGACTGACCCCACACTCTCCCCCAACCCCTCAGCTACCTCCGGTAGCTGAGAGGAGGGGGCTAGCGGCCATTACCGGCGCCGCTGCACTATTCTGCACCATCGCCATAAAGAGCTGATGGCAGCAGAATAGACCCCATTAGTGATCGCCGTAAAAATCCGTATCGGCGGTCACTAATAACATAATACATGTAGTCTCTGGGTCGCTACGGTTACGGCGATACCACATTTGTATAGTTTTTTTTAACTATTACCGCTTTGGCGCAATAGAAACTATCTTCCTAGCCAAAACCCACAAAAACTGTCCCTGCATTGCAAGATCCATAGCGTTCTCATCTTTTGCGCGACAGAGCTGGTTTTGGGCTTATTTTTTGCGGGAAGATCTGTAGTTTCTATTGATACCAAGTTTTATATGTATATGACTTTTTGATCTCTTTTATGACGTATTTTCTAAAGTGGATTGATAAAATACAGCTATTCTAGTACTGTTTTTTTTTATTTTTTTTTTACAGCGTGTGTCGTGCGATATAATTATTGATATAGTTTTATAGATTGGGTTGTTACGGACGTAACGATACCAAATATGTATA
Source organism: Dendropsophus ebraccatus (assembly GCF_027789765.1). Classification (NCBI taxonomy): domain Eukaryota; kingdom Metazoa; phylum Chordata; class Amphibia; order Anura; family Hylidae; genus Dendropsophus; species Dendropsophus ebraccatus. The sequence goes on along the minus strand of NW_027208528.1, from coordinate 49,365 downwards.
GGATTTGTGTTTTTGATCACTTTTATGTAATGTTTTATAGTGTATGGGGAATGTAATGCATCTTTATTATTGGGGGGGGCTGGGGGGGGGGCTGTGTTGTGTTTGGTGCCCACTTTTTTTCACTTTTTTTTACTTTTACACTAGTGTACATTACTGTACACTAGTGTAAAATACTTAGATCACTGATACAATACATTGCAGTACCTGATGTACTGCAATGTATTGTATCATGCCTCATGCTGACAGGCAATAGCCGCGGCCACCCCTGTCAGCATCAGGCATCTCCATGGTGACCCCGGGGACCTTCATTAGGACCCCGGAATCACCATGGAGACATCGGGACCCCGGACGGCGCCGCGGGACATCGCGATCATGTAAGTGAACCACGGCGCCGTCCGGGATCCACCGGGACCCGTTAGATGCCGCTGTCATGGTTTGACAGCGGCATTTAACGGGTTAAACTGCCCGGAGCGGAGAATCCTCCGCTCCGGGCAGTTACAGGAGGGTGTCAGCGGTCACACTGACCGCTGATCCCCCGTCCTGCAGCCGCCGCCGGGCGGTAATTTATTCCGATGCGCCCGCCGTTAAAAGGCGTACGCATCGGAATAAAGCCCATTAGTGGCCGCCGTGAAAAGGCAGCATGGCGGTCACTAAGGGGTTAAAGGAGAAGTCTGGCGAAATGTTTTATTAAAGTATTGTATTGCCCCCCCAAAAGTTATACAAATCCCCAATATACACTTATTACGGGAAATGCTTATAAAGAGCTTTTTCCCTTCACTTACTACTGCATCAAGGCTTCACTTCCTGGATAAAACGGTGATTTCACGACCCGACTCCCAGAGCTGTGGCTGCTGGAGAGGATCTTTCCCCCCGATATGTTTTGGAAGTGGGATCATGAATTAAAAAATTACCAAAAAGTCTCATGTATGCATTAAATCTACAGATGGTATACAGATGGTATACAGTAAATCTACAGATGAAAACACAAAATAGAACCTCACATAGCTCCATGGATAAAAAAAAAGCTATAGGGCTCAGAATAAGGTGAATAAACTATATATAGTGAACAATTTGCTGAACTAATATTGTTTTGTTGTGGCAAATTATATGGTAGGATGGCTACAGTTGTAGAGTGTAGACTTGATGCAAATCTAAGCTAAAAAAGATCTCTTACGGTATTCACTACAGATGAGTGCAACTCAAACATGAGTCCGATCATTCAGCATTTGAATACCAGTTGCATGCAGCCCTAGGGAGTCTGGGAACACATGGATAGAGCCATTTCTAGTATTCACCTCTGTATCTTTGACTCCTAATGGGCTAGGACAATATTTCCTTGCCGGGTCAGAAGAAGAGTGCTCAGCACAGCAAAAGGAGAACACTCTGGCCCCCGGAGAGTTAAGTGAGGATGATATGCATCCCCACTAGGGTTGAGCAAAATTTTGAAAAATTCGGTTTGGCTCGATTCGGCAAACTTTCGTGAAGTTCGGATACGCGCGAACCGAACCTAAAAGGAACTTCGCTATTAAGGCTGAATAATTGCAGCTACAATAGTGGGAGTCTGATAAAGTATAGTTTCATTAAGTTGCAGGTGCTATTACAATGAAAAAAGTGGAAAAAATCAAAGTGGAAAAATAGTGAAAAAAAAAGTGAATTAAAAAAGAAAAAATAATAATAATAAAATATAGTGAATAAAAGTGCAAAAATTGTGGAAAAAAAAAATCGGAGGAGGAGGCGGCGGCGGCAGCACTTGATTGCACCCAGGCCAGTATTGTTGAGAAGAGACAAGTTGAGGAGCAGGAGGAGGTAGCACTTGATTGCACCCAGGCCAGAATTGTAAAGAAGAGACAAGGTGAGGAGGAGGAGGCAGCACTGGATTGCACCCAGGCCAGTATTGTTGAGAAGAGACAAGTTGAGGAGGAGGAGGCAGCAACACTTGATTGCACCCAGGCCAGTATAGTTGAGAAGAGACAAGTTGAGGAGGAGGAGGATGAGGCAGCACTTGATTACACCCAGGCCAGTATTGTTGAGAAGAGACAACTTGAGGAGGAGGATGAGGCAGCACTTGATTGGACCCAGGCAAGCATTGTTGAGAAGCGACAAGTTGAGAAGCAGGAGGAGGCAGCACTTGATTGCTCCCAGGCCAGTATTGTTGAGAACAGACAAGTTGAGGAGCAGGAGAAGGCAGCACTTAATTGCACCCAGGCCAGGTTTTGTGGGGCGCTGACTTAGCGTCACACTCTATGGAGGGCTTCAATAAGTTTTGCTGCTATAGGATAGTTCACCTATAACAGCTTATGAGAAACAAACTTTTTAAAAACTTTTTTGGTTGCGACCAAACGGGGTTGATGGCACCCAGCAGAGCAGCAACGTGTGGCGTGTACTCTCAGTCACGGGACAGGAGCTGGTTCAATGGTTCCACTCGATTGCTTCCATGCTTATAGTAGAAGTTCCCCAGGGGGAAAAGTAAAAAGAAAAGTGTTGTTATTAATAAAAAGCCCCCTCCCCCTAATAAAAGTTTGAATCACCCCCCTTTTCCCATGTTATAAATAATAGTAAAAGAATAAACATGTTTGGTATCGCCGCGTGGGTAATCGCCCAAACTATTAAATCATCATATTCCTGATTTTGCACGGTAAACAGCGTAAGTGTAAAAAAATCCCAAAGTGCAAAATTGCACATTTTTGGTCGCATTAAATCAAAAAAAAATTGTAATTAAAAGCGATCAAAAAGTCGCTTTTGTGCAATCAAGGTACTGATAGAAAGATCACATTATGACACAAAAAATTACACCTCACACAGCCCCATAGACCAAAGGATAAAAGCGCTATAAGCCTGGGAATAGAGCGATTTTAAGGAACATATATTTGTTAACAATGGTTTGAATTTTTTTACAAGCCATCAGATACAATAAAAGTTATACATGTTACATATTGTTGTAACCATAACGACTTGAGGAACATATATAATAAGTCAGTTTTACCCTAGGGTGAGCGGCATAAAAAACCCAAATAAAAGAAATGCGTTTTTTTTTGTTTTTTTTTCAATTTCACCACACTTTGAATTTTTTTCTGGTTTTGCAGTGACGAAAAAAAAATAAGGGCTCATGTGGGTTTCTAGGTGAAAAAATGCAAGTGCTATGGCCTTTTAAGCATGAGGAGGAAAAAACGAAAATGCAAAAATTTAAATTGACCGGGTCCTCTAAGGGTTAACCAGATTCGTATCAAACTTTTTGCAAAGTTCGTAATGAATCTGGTTCGTAGCGGTTCGGTTCGCTCATCCCTAATCCCCACCTCCTGGGGGCCAGACAGTAAGCAGCAGGGTGCAGCCTATTAGAAGCCTCATGGTTATATACATAGGTGCAGGAGCAGACTACCTTTTGCTTAACCCCTTATTTACTGCAGTGTGTAAGTGACCCAGTGTTCTCTTACATGCTGCAACACAAAAAAAAAAGATTAATACAGAAGACAATTAGCTCTCTCCTTCACTACTCCTGCACTGATAACCCCTGACCTCTGCAGGTGCTCAGAGAACAGAGGTCAGAGGTTATCAGAGTAGTGAAGCAGAGAGCTAATTGTTAACCCTTTTTTGTGTTGCAGCATGTAAAAGAACACTGGGTCACTTACACACTGCAGTACATAAGGGGTTAAGCAAAAGGACACAGGAGGCTCTTATCTTCCCTGTGCAGGGCCCCCTCCCTCCAAGGGCCCCATAGCAACCGCCTTCCCTGCCTCTATGGAAGCTACACAACTGGCAAGCAGCTATCTCTACAGATGATGCATACTGTATAGAATCAGAGCACCTGTCAAAATGGTAAGTATTCTGCTCCTGCCTTTTTTGTGTCTCTCTTTTTTGCTTTTCAGATATCGACATCCTGAAGACTATGTTGGATTCGATGCACTGTGTCGATGACAGAAGGATTTTAATTTTATTAAAATAAAATTGTCTATGAGGGGTGTGGAGATGTTTTTCAATATTTCAATGCAAACAATACTGGAAGCCACCTAATAGACAACATCCATTACTAAGCTGGGGATTATTGTTAGCCTGTAAAATGGCTAACAGTAACACCCACAATATTACCCCAGTAACCATCACCACAGGGGTGCTGGGAAGAGCAGAGGAGCAGTAGTCCCAGAGCATAAAAAAGGGCAGTAGCAGGCTACTATTATAAAGCTGGAAAGGGCCAAAATGCACTAAATATGCTCATGGTGCTCAAGTGTGGTTGTGCCCAAAAGCACAATCTGAGCTAAGTATGCAAAATGTCCCTTCTTCCTTTTTAAGGCCTGCCATATGTCAAAACAAATTAACACAATTTTGTTAGTTTTTTTAGTGTTTTTTTGTTACATTGTACCTCTTATTTATTGGCAATTCAAAGATGTTCTGTATATACTTCTGGTGAGTCAAAATCTCCTAATTACCCCAGTATGTTTTTGAAATGTTGAAGGAAATTGGAGTTCCTGGAGGACTGCTATCAGATGTTTACCTTGGTAGGTTTTAACCCAGGACCTCAGTGTCTTAAATCAACAATGCTGACCACTGAGCCACTGTACTGCCCCCACTGAGCCACCGTGCTGCTTGAATTGTCATGTTGTGGTCAGGGCCACTTGTGGGTTGCAGTGCAATGCCATCCACTTACCTAAGCTAACAACATTATAGTGTGACATGGTCATCTTTGGCTACATGCAGATTTGTTGTAGTAAGTTGTTCGGATTGATTGGTTGATGTAATGTTCTTTTTTTAATGCTCTTTAAAAAGACACATATTTTTAGGGTATTTAAGGGCAATGCATTTAATTTTAGTATCAATTCATGTAGTTAGACACAGTAACCAGCACTGCCCAACTCGTCACAGGCTGTGTTCACACGAGGAGTAAAATCAGTAATTCAGTTTGGACACTAAGGGGTGCTGCTCTCCATAGGGACCAGTTAATATATACACTTCAAAGAAGAAAACCGAGAGGCACTGAGAACTTGAGTGTCAGGAATGGCAGGTGAAGACAAGACACTCGACAGTGGGCCCTGAATCTGACCCCACCCACTGTCACCTGCCTACTTGCCTTGGTCGACCCTAGGCGGTCGCGGACAACCACGAAGACAATCCCTATGCTGTATACGTGCAAAACATAAAACGCAGACAGACAGACAAACACAATGCGGGGAGTAAACTAGCCGAGTCAGAAACCAAACGAGCAACGCAGTACAAAATCGGAACCAAACGGAGAGTCAGGGGACAGGCAAAAGGTCAGAATCCAGGCAAGACAATAGAGGAAGGATAGGGCAGAATACAAGGGACTGGGGAGCTGGGATCAGAGACAACTAATAGCCAGCGACTAGAGGCTGGTACTGACAACACTTTATACTGGATCAGGAGCCCGGACCAAAGGCTGATTGGTCCAGCCTCCTGAATCCAGACACATAGCAGCTGGTGCACTGCAGGCTGAGTGGCAGAGAGATCCGTCACTCAGCCTGAGTCCAACAGCACTCAGCTGCTTGGCCGGGCGACGCTCACTGACGCGAGACCCGCGGCTCCCCTGGTTACTAGGGACGCCGTCGGGTCTCCGTGACGTCACCCGGCCCTGCCGAGGAGGGCGGCGCTGCGCTCCAGCCGGGCCAGACGACGCTGGAGCGCGGTCAGGTAAGTTACTGACATTACCCCCCCCTTCAGGAGGGGCCTCCGGACCTCTACCTAAGGGACCAGGCTTAGATGGATTATGCAGATGAAATTGTCTAACTAGACGTGACGCATGCATATCCCTACTAGCTACCCAAGTGCGCTCCTCTGGCCCAAATCCTTTCCAATGAACTAAATATTGCAAAGAATTCTGAACCCGACGAGAATCCAGAATTCTCTCTACCTCATATTCTAGTTCACCCTGAATAACCAACGGAGCGGGAGGAGCAGACGGTAACACAGGATTAACATATTTTTTCAACAGAGACTTATGAAAAACATTGTGAATTCTTAGACTCCTAGGCAACAGCAACTTAAATGATACTGGATTTATGATCTCTACTATAGGATAAGGACCAAAGTATTTAGGAGACAGTTTACCAGATGGTGTCTTTAATTTCAAATTTCTAGTAGAGAGCCACACCTTGTCACCTACCCTGTACTCAGGGCCAGATATGCGTCTTTTATTAGATTGTTTTTACAATTTTCTTGGGCTTTAACCAGGTTCTGCAGAGCCTGGGCCCAAACTGTGCACAGTTTTCTGTAGATTCTTTCGGCGGATGGATTAATGGATTCGGACGCATGTACAGAAGAACAACGAGGATTAAACCCAAAATTACAAAAGAACGGCGACATTTTAAGAGACTGACTTTCATGATTGTTTAGGGCAAATTCAGCCAATGGTAAGTATTCTCTCCATTTCTCCTGTGAACCTGCAACAAAACATCTTAAGAATTGCTCCAGTGACTGATTTACCCTCTCCGTTTGTCCATTGGATTGTGGATGAAAGGCTGAAGAAAATGACAAAGATATACCTAGGCGACCACAAAACTCTCTCCAGAATCTAGATATAAACTGTACTCCCCTGTCAAAAACAATATTCTCTGGTACCCCATGCAAACGTAAGATATGACTGATAAAAAGAGAGGCTAAGATATGCGCATTGGGAAGCTTGTTGAGAAGAATTAAATGACACATCTTCGAGAATCTGTCAACAACCACCCAAATCACCGTTTTACCCTTAGAGGGTGGTAAATCAGTTATGAAATCCATGGAGATGTGGGTCCAAGGTCTAGCAGGCAGAGGCAGGGGTTGAAGAAGTCCCTCCGGTAACCTGCGAGGAACCTTGGACCTGGCGCAAATCTCACAAGCTTCTACAAACAGCTTAGTATCTGTAGCCCAGGATGGCCACCAATAATGGCGAGACAGTAGATATTTGGTACCAGCAATACCTGGATGACCTGCCAGTACTGAACAATGTGTTTCTTCCAACACTTTCAACCGAAGATTTGGGGGAACAAATAGTTTGTTTTCCGGGGTGTTTCTAGGCGCCATAGACTGAGACTGAACCACCTGAGCAGCCAGATCGGGCTGCAGTATAGCCACCACCACCCCAGGAGATAAGATAGTTTCGGATTCTTTTACGGGGACTTCGTTAATATTGAAACTACGAGACAAAGCATCAGCTCTTACATTTTTGGAACCCGGCCTGAAGGTGATTTCAAAATTAAACCGTGTAAAAAATAATGCCCATCTGGCTTGCCGTGGAGTAAGGCACTTGGCTTTATCTAAATAAACAAGGTTTTTATGATCGGTTAAAACCTTAATTTTGTGTTTAGCCCCCTCTAAAAAATGTCTCGACTCATCAAATGCCCACTTAATGGCAAGGAGTTCTCTATTGCCTATATCATAGTTGCATTCGGTTTTGGAGAATTTTCTAGAGAAGTAGGCTATGGGTCTGAGATTAGTGAGTGTTTCTGGACCTTGTGACAGGACAGCCCCTACACCCACCTCTGATGCATCTACCTCGACAATAAAAGGCAGTTCAAAGTCAGGTTGAACCAACACCGGAGCTGCAGAAAAACATGTTTTGAGTTTGTCGAAGGCCAGAATGGCTTCAGGAGTCCAGTTATCCACATCAGCTCCCCTTCTGGTAAGATCAGTTAAGGGTTTAGCAATCACTGAGAACCCCTTAATAAATTTTCTGTAGTGATTGGCGAAACCCAGAAATCTCTGAAGAGCTTTCAGATTCCTTGGGCGCTCCCACTTTTCAATGGCTGCCACTTTAAGGGGATCCATACCAAAAGAAATAAGGGTGATCTTATATCCCAGAAAAGAGACCTCCTGAACACCAAACTGGCACTTCGACAACTTGGCAAATAACTGATTTTGTCTTAGAAGTTCCATAACCCTGCGGACATGGTTGACATGTGAAGACCAATCTGGAGAGAAAATCAAGATATCGTCCAAGTACACCACTACAAAACGACCCAGGTACTCACGAAACACATCATTGACAAAGCGTTGGAAAACTGCGGGTGCATTACACAACCCGAAGGGCATGACTAGGTATTCAAAGTGTCCCTCGGGGGTATTGAATGCAGTTTTCCACTCGTCACCCTCCTTTATTCGAATCAAATTATAGGCCCCCCGGAGGTCGATCTTAGAAAACCACCGGGCCCCTACAATCTGATCAAACAAATCAGGAATCAAAGGAAGCGGGTGTTGATTTTTAATGGTGATTTTATTTAGCTCCCGATAATCAATACAGGGGCGTAATCCACCATCTTTTTTACCTACAAAGAAAAATCCGGCCCCAAGGGGAGAACAGGAGGGACGGATGTGACCCTTATGCAAGCTTTCCTTAACATAATCCCGCATAGCTTCCCTCTCTGGTCTAGACAAATTAAAGATTCGCCCTTTCGGGTATTTAGATTCAGGAACTAAATCAATAGCACAATCGTATGGACGATGAGGGGGTAGTTCGTCCACCGATTTTTCATCAAAAACATCAAGAAAATCAGACAGAAACTCGGGGATCTCCCCTTCTAATGCAGAACATCCTGTTAAATTTAAAGAAAGACAGTGAGCAGCACACTCTGGCCCCCATTGAACGAGTTCTCTGCTTGCCCAATCAAAAACAGGATTATGCTGGGTCAACCAGGGCAAACCTAAAATAACATTGGAAGACAAATTGTCCATAACCAAAAAATCAAGACACTCCGAATGGATCGACCCCACTTTCACTTCCAGAGGAGGAGTGATATATTTCACTCTACCTTGAGCCAATGGGGTAAAGTCCGCCCCAGTAATACTCAGCAGGCATTTAAGCTGAAGCGGACATACCCCCAGACTGGACCAAAACCCGGAATTAATAAAATTAGCTGATGTACCTGAATCAACATGGGCAAACCCCGAAATACATTTCTCACCCAAACATAGTGAGATGGGGACCATTAACTTATTCTTATCGAGTGGTACCTGTGCGCCTGAGTGACCCCCTCGATAGTCACTCAGGCGCTGGAGTTTTCCGGCGATGATCCAGGCTTGGAGGTACACTCCCGAACACGGTGTCCAGCTTTGCCACAGTACAGACAAAGGTTATGTTGCATACGATGGGCTCGTCTAGTTCTCGCATCGGTAGCACCGATCTGCATGGGTTCCTTCGGTGGTGGTAACAGGGAAGGAGGAGGTTTAGAAGGAGACAGAAAAGAGGTAGGGGTTTTACAGAGTTCAGCGGTTCCTTTCTCCCTACGTCTGTCCCGCATACGACGATCCACCCTGATGGCTAACGTCATGGTCTCTTCTAACGTTTCAGGGGGAGGATAAGCTACCAACAAGTCCTTTAGCTGCTCAGATAGGCCCACCCGAAACTGATAGCGTAGAGCAGAGTCGTTCCAACCGCATGGGATACACCACTGGCGGAACTCTGCGCAGTAGTCCTCAACTGGCCTTTTTCCTTGTTTTAAGGACGTCAATTGTCGCTCGGCTACAGCAGTCCTGTCAGGGTCGTCATACAATAATCCCAAAGCTGAAAAGAAATAATCAACAGAGGTTAACTCTATGGCATTGGGAGGGAGAGAGAATGCCCACTCCTGTGGTGGACCCTGCAACAGTGACATGATAATCCCCACTCTTTGAGACTCGTCCCCTGAGGAGCGGGGACGTAGTCGAAAGAACAATCGGCACCCCTCTCTGAAGGTCCGAAAATTCTTTCTATCCCCCTTAAATTTTTCAGGGAGTTGTACAGGTGGTTCAGGGGGAGAAGGGGTGGTCATGGTAACTTGTCGGGGAGCAGCCTCCTGCTCCTGAACCCGTTCAGCAAGACTCTGTACCACTGTGTTTAGGTTCTGCATTTGTTCCACTAATGCTTTCATAGGATCCATAATAGAAATCCTGGTGCACGTCACGAAACCGTACTGGCTGGCTATTCTGTCAGGAATGGCAGGTGAAGACAAGACACTCGACAGTGGGCCCTGAATCTGACCCCACCCACTGTCACCTGCCTACTTGCCTCGGTCGACCCTAGGCGGTCGCGGACAACCACGAAGACAATCCCTATGCTGTATACGTGCAAAACATAAAACGCAGACAGACAGACAAACACAATGCGGGGAGTAAACTAGCCGAGTCAGAAACCAAACGAGCAACGCAGTACAAAATCGGAACCAAACGGAGAGTCAGGGGACAGGCAAAAGGTCAGAATCCAGGCAAGACAATAGAGGAAGGATAGGGCAGAATACAAGGGACTGGGGAGCTGGGATCAGAGACAACTAATAGCCAGCGATTAGAGGCTGGTACTGACAACACTTTATACTGGATCAGGAGCCCGGACCAAAGGCTGATTGGTCCGGCCTCCTGAATCCAGACACATAGCAGCTGGTGCACTGCAGGCTGAGTGGCAGAGAGATCCGTCACTCAGCCTGAGTCCAACAGCACTCAGCTGCTTGGCCGGGCGACGCTCACTGACGCGAGACCCGCGGCTCCCCTGGTTACTAGGGACGCCGTCGGGTCTCCGTGACGTCACCCGGCCCTGCTGAGGAGGGCGGCGCTGTACTCCAGCCGGGCCAGACGACGCTGGAGCGCGGTCAGGTAAGTTACTGACATTGAGTAGGTTTCCTGACTATATTTCTGCCAAAAAAATGTCCGCGCCCCCCTCCCCACCCCCTCCACACCCTCTCCCCGCCCCGCGTATCAGGTGTAAAGTGCCAATTAGGGAATATTTTATTTGCCATTATTATTATTATTATTATTATTTATTTGCCATGGCCATTTGCGAATAAAATTATTTGCAAATAGGCACTTACCACTATAAAATACGCTTTTGTCGCTTGATACATGTCCCCCATAGTGTTGCATTGCATAGGATAGTAATTATTCTATCGTGCTTTTAGATAAGTTTGTAACGCCCCCTTTGCAAGTCAGACTCAGGTATTTACCTGGTATGTGCAAGTGTGGGCTTTGTCTGTAGAAGCATGTGAACACATGCAAAACAGCTGTCACACTTTGGTGAGGTGAATGGCATCCGCGTGGTTGCCTGGACTGTTTGTTTTATGCCGAAGATCAATAGAGGACACGGAACGGTGAGTGCCTCACGGTTTTCTTCTTTGAAGCATTTTATATTAGTATTAGTGTAGCCCACGATATGTTTTGCTTTGCAATAACAGTTTTGCATAAATCGACAAAGTATGAAATATTTAGTGACATGGCATATTTAAGTGTTTTGACCCTTTGTCCATGTCTTTTCATTGGAAAATAGGACTTTGTTTCCTTATAAGTAGCAGTGACATTTCTATATATTCTTGGTTGCTTATTAAATTTATGGAGAGATAACAATTCTGCAGTGGTCCCTAGTGTGTGTCAGAGGGCTTTCACAGACAGAGGGGCTTTTCAAAGACCCACAAGATTTAGAAGGCATAAAGCTGAATTTCAGTTTTATTAGCAGGGAGCAAAATAATGTAAATGATTCCACTCATCACTTCTCATTTCTATTTCAAGTTAACAAAGAGAAACACAAGGGACAATGCGAGTAGAGGTAATATCAAACTTGTACATGTGTACAGAGAAGCCTTTGGAAGCTAGAAGCCTAACTGATATATTTGTAAATGACAGCTCCTATGCATAAACTGTAATATTTATCGTTTTTACCATTTAATCAGCACTAGAGGCCCATAGGGATCATCATTAGCATTGCAATTTTTTACCACAATATATGAATACTTTATAGACCAAACACTGACAATTGAAAGGTAGAAATAATAATAATAATAATAATAATAATAATAATAATAATAATAATAATAATAATTATTATTATTATTATTATTATTATTATTATTATAACAACAAAAATATAGATATCCTGCACAGATTAAATTTATGTTACTTTAAGACTAGAGTTGAGTGAGCAATATTTTTGAATGCTCGTTGCTCGAGTCAAGTATTTTTCATAACTCGAGTAACGATCCCCATTGAAATCAGTGGGAGACTGGTTAATCTGAAAGTAACAGTCGGGCGCTGAGGGGGTTAAATTACCCCCCTGGGGGTCACACTGTGCTCTAGTTGGTTGGGAGGGGAGCGGGAAAATTATACTAATGGCTCCAGTCTTCCATCTGTCTTCACTATTGCTGTTGAGCCAATCAGCGCCTGAGGAATGACACTGCTGAAGGCACTGATTGGCTGAGCTGCGACAGTGAAGGCAGCTAGAAGACTGCTCCGGTAATTATACTTTCCCTAGCCCCCCAGTATACATGTAACAATCAGACTTTTTGCCAGTCCGTAAGGTTGAGTTTCCATGGATACAGAGAAGCAGTCAAACAATAATGCATCATCGTCTGATTGCAACTCCGTATCTATGGAGACCCGAACTTCCAGATTAGCAAAGAATCTCTCCACTGATCCGGAAGGTCCTGTCATGACAGGTACACTTTATTAAGCCTTTGGAAATGAATTATCCTCAGCATTCTTATCTCAATTTAAGACCCTTTAAGGGAAGGTTTAATCCGAAAAGGACCTATTGTTTAAATCAAGCTTTTATGTAAGGATGGTCCGAAACTCCCACGGAGAGGGCAGACAGCGGGAATCATTGCCGAGAGTTCGGGTTCTTACGAACCCGAACCGAACTCGGTTCGGACCATCTCTACTTTTATGTTATTTTTCGGTTATTTTGGTTTTCTAATTTTCCATTTTGCTATGAAAAATAATTCTGAAAGCTTTCAGTTTTTAGTCTGGTCTCTAAGCTGAGTCTTCCTGTTCTATACAGATCATTTTCCAGCACTGCCCTCATGACAGTTGGGATTACAGTGAAAGGTAAAACCATTGAGAAGGTAACTGGAGAGTTATCACCAGTCACAATAACTACTCCATGTGGAATGACTTCTGCACAAATCACAGAGCATGCCCAGAAAATTATTCAGTTAAAAAAAAATTTAAGTGATGCAATTCCTTTAAGGTTCAATGTGTTTTTCTTATTTTTATTCAGAACTTATCACATTTGTTACTGTAGGTAATCCAGTTAGTGAGTAATACACTTCTCTTGCCAGTCTGTGAATATTTTGCATGGATCATGTCCATCATTTTCATTTTTCCAATTTTGCTAGTTGACCTATAAGTTGTTTCTCCTTATGTCTGTTATGTATACGACAAGTTATGCCAGTGGTATTTGCCAGTTTACAAGAGGATTTTTAAGGCCAAACATTTTTGGATGTTTTACAGGGTTGTGTTGGACAATGTTAATATTATTATGTGAGCCAATTTTAATATCAAGAGAAAATAGGCTGCAACTTTCCTAATGCAGAGACTCCAAGCTAGATAAATAGATCTTGATTGGCAGGGACAGAACAATTAATTTGACCAGAAACTCACAGAACTGTGAGCCTGTGTCCAATGAAGCTGGCACCTCTCTGGGAGTTAGGAAATGGTGCCAATATCAGATGTTTTCAGAAGCACTGCCCTGTGCCCTCACATCATGCATTAAATACGAGGTCTTCTCAAGTCTGCAAGCGCTGCACTTTTCCTCTCCCATGATATATGCAAGGCCAATAATTCACTCAGAAGGCAAAGCTGTAAAAGTGGAATTTTTACAACCTGAAGCCATTAGCATTCACTTTCTGAGACATGTTACTTGAATGGATAACTTAACTCATGCATATCTACAGAATAACTGTACATAAAAAGGTTACACACCCTCTCAAAAGGTTTTATGCCTGTGGCTGTATTTAAAGAAGCCATTTAAGGTTTTACTATAATCTTTTGTAAGGTACGAGATGACAAATCTACAAACTTAAAACAGGAACAGATAAGATATGCAGAATAAAAACAAAACAAACAAACAAAAAAACAACAACAAGACCCTAACTATAATTTTTGTGGGAAAGTTGAGGTATGTACTTGAGCGCTGGCAGTTTGAAACAGGCATTGTACTAGGGAAAGTAGGATCACCTGTATATTCCGATCTGCTAGTAACTAAAAATGTTAACATATATATTCCTGTTCGGTGCCGATGTAGTAGTTTGACTGAATGTGAGTTAGTAGCAATCTGTGCATGTGGAACTAAATGATCAGATGCAGAGCATTAACCTCCGTGTCAGGAGTCCTCTATTGGAGCCGATCGTAGCCTGATGGTTCAATGCCAGATTCCCCACGATGGTCACTGTAGAAGATAGTGCTATACACACTGTGCTGAGTATCCTCTTCGCAAGGGACACCCTCTGGCTGGTAGTACATGCAACGCTTGCAATGTAGGTCTGGTGGCGGGTAGTGTTATGTCACAACTACTGAAGCCGAAGGGAGATAAATCACCTCAACCTGTTTAGTAGAACCCATTATCCTATCTCAAAAGTCTCTCGATAAAGGATGATGGGTCCTCCTATACATGTTGAGGTGTTAATTAAAGGGCTAATAATATATTAGTTTGTCTATTTGTCTGTGTCTTTTTCTGCTTTTCTTTCAGTGCTGGCCAGAAAAACATCTTTCTGTCCGCTATTATTTCTACAGAGACTAGTGCAGACTTCCCAACCAACATACACATCCACCAGTACAAAAATAGCACTACAACTTAGGCTGGTTTCACACTGCATTTGTGTGAATCCATTCTGATCCGTTTTTTCGTTGACTTTCATCATAAAAGGATAAAAAAACAGATAAAAATGTATCCTTTTTTAATATATACAAAAAACGTAGCTAACTTGTTTTTGCACAAGACGTAGAATTTTCTGAAGCATTTATCAAGCTGTTTTCATTGGCTGGGACTTTTTAAAAAAATATTTTACTCAGAGGGGTCGTGATGGAGGCATGTTTTATATTAGCTACTTTTTTTTAGCCATGTGCATTTTTTTTTTTTTTTGCCCAATAGTTGTGCAGCAGTACTCTATTTAGACCCTGGAGTAGTTTCGTAACCAAGTTTTGTTAGACTTAAAAGGAGACAAAAAATGTGCACAACATTCATCAAGGCCTGTGCATCTAAAGATAAATTTTTAGCATGGTCTATGAGATTTGGCGCAGCACAGAAAAAATGCACAAGCACACATAAAAAAATTGTGCTGTTGGTAAATGTGCCCAATAATGTGTTTTATTTCCCTTTTAAGTATAAGTTTGTAAGACTTTAGTGTCTAAATGTAAGCCCATGTGTATTGCTTTTAAAGTGTCACCCCAGTCACAAAAAACATTTAACATGTCAGAGAGACATGTCAAATGTTTTGATTGGTCCACGTCTGAGTGTTTAGAAAAAGAAAGGCCAACGGCATCCAGTAAGTTCCAAGATATGAATATTTATTTCATCACCAAGGCAGATACAGCAACATTTCGACCCATAGGGTCTATTTCAAGCATGCTTGACATAAACTCAATAGGTCCAAACGTTGCTTTATCTCCCTTGATGAAGGAATATAA
The DNA here is from genome assembly GCF_027789765.1 of Dendropsophus ebraccatus. NCBI lineage: Eukaryota > Metazoa > Chordata > Amphibia > Anura > Hylidae > Dendropsophus > Dendropsophus ebraccatus. The sequence continues at coordinate 34,023 of NW_027208528.1, read as the reverse complement.
TTTTACATTTGAACTGACTGGATGCTGTTGGACTTCCTCTCCACGTTACGTCTACCAGTCAGCATAGACCATGGACCTGGTCCTATAGTGATGTTGGACTTTCTTGCTTTTGATATGTCTCTTTGACATGTTAAAAGTTTTTTGAAATGACAGTCACACTTTAATGGAATTATTTACTAAAAATATGTAAGAAATCATGTTCTTTATCAAAGGAAGAGAAGTTGTTTTAAACAACAGTGACTATTTAACATTCCTCTTTGACATTGACATCCCCTTAACTGCTTTTATATATTTAATATATAATAATACTTAATAAATAATCCATGAAATAGTTGTCACATCCGCGGCCGCGGCACATACCTCTCGCCGTGCCGCTGCTGCCCCATCTCCTGCTCTGTGCCGGGGTTCCTCCTGCTCCAGCTCCGTCAGCTCGACGGGCGCGTCCCTGTCTCCTAAGGAGCGCGCGCGTGGGCTCTGCTGTAACTTAAAGGGTCACTGTGCCTTTAATTGACTGCTGCTCTGCTCTGAGACTCTCCTATAAATTGCAGCCCTGCCCCACCACAGGTGTTGGAGCCTCTGCATGCTTTCCTTAGTGTGTAGTCCCAGCTCTCCTGTATCCAGCCAGTGTATCCTCCCCCTGTATCCTGCCTGTATACTCCTCTCCGTGTATCCTGCCTAGTGTTTTCAGAATACTGCCATCTGCCTACTAGTCTCCAGCTGCACCTCGCCACCACCACTAGCAGCCAAGCCAGGGGTAGCGACCTGGGGGTCGCCTGCCGCAGCAAATCCATCCTGCCTTGCGGCGGGCTCTGGTGAAGACCAGCGGCCCCTTAGACTCCGCTCCCTGGTGCGGCTTACGTCATCGCTAGTGGTGGAACAGGGGAACCACAACCCCCAGCGTTACAATAGTTTTGAGGTTTGCCACTTTGTCACCAGTAACATTAACATGAAGACATCCTGCTTTTCTTTACATTTTTCTGCATTTGAGGCTATAAAAATTATAGGCTACCTTCATCTGTGGAGTTCAGTCAGGGACTCAACAGCTAAGAAATACGCTTCCAGTTTGTTGTGACAGAAGGTACGAAACTCTTTGGTAAAAACATTACCTACCACCCTGAATTCATAATTTTTTTTGTTGATGCCCTGTAAGTACTCCCCCTCCCCTTTCATCTAACCAACACATTCAGACAAGTCTGACAGTGGTACGATAATAAGTTATATGCTCCATGTTACTTAACGCTCCCCCCTCTATTTTTCTGACAGCTGAATCTTCTTTACCTATTGTGAAACAGAAGAGTTTTTCAGAAAGCTGTGCATTGTATGGGTTATTTACAAAAGATTGGCAGCACAGCAGCTCACTGAATGCCTTTCAGTCCCAGTTTTCTAACCTACCCTAGCCAGGCCACTGCTTTTAGATGAGAGGGGTGGTCAGTAACCTAGACAATGAGCTGTAAACAATGAGTGGGTAAAAGCGGGCATATCAGGAGAAGGAGGCAAGTTTTCTAAATGAATGTATTTGGACAACATGTATTTTAGCAAAGTTTGTTTTTGAATATATTTAATAAAAGATTATACCTTTTCTATATTTTGGTCTTGCATTTGTTTTCTTATTTGGTTTTGGTTTAAGTATTCTGCATGTATACAGACCTGACATATTAGAGCCTGATATAGGAAAACTATTTAACTTGACAAACCCTACAAGTTTAATATAACAAACAGTGAGTCTGGACCCACTGTGCCAGTTTGGCTTTGGGCCACACCAAGAAGTGGAGCCTAAGGGTCTCTGGGTCTCTGGGTCTCTGGGTCTCTGGGTTCTCCCCCTTTATCCTGCTCCAAGATGCAGAAGCAGGACTTCTGCGGCAAGAGGACACCAGGTGGCTCCACAAGTGTAGTTCTGGTATGAGCAGAAGCTGGTTCTCAAAAAGAGTTCGTGTAAGGCACTACAGAAAGGGCCAAGTAAACATAGCAGGTCAGGTCATCAATGGGAGAGTCAGCACAGTACCAGGGATAAGTTAGGTATCATAGTCAGACAGGTAAAGGATCAGGGCAGGCAGCTTCATAGGCAGGTCAGACAATCCGAAACGGCAACAGGGGAGGCAACATGGTACAACCAGCAGATCAGGCAGGAAGTGTAATCCCGAGGACAGGCACCAGTTAGAATACACAGAGAATCAGCAGGAGCACAGCAATGCATCTTTGCTTATAATGCAAAAATGCAACAATACTCAGGCAGGGAAGAGCAGGTGGAGCTAGTTTTAATAGGTGCAGGTGGCTCTGGATTGGCAGAAGGAAGAGACAAGCTGCCTTTATGAATCCAGAGCATGTGACCATATGAACCCCATAATAGCCAGAAGTGTAACTGCAGCTAGGATCTGAAGGAGGAAAATATACTAAAAAGACACAAAAATGAGCAGGCCAAGGGTTAGTACGGCGCATAGCAGAAGAGTGGACAGGAGCAAAACCCAGATGAGGGTAAATATCAGATAATCGCTATGTGGCGCTCAGTGGCGTTACATTTAACTATGTTAGTTTGACATAGCTTCAGATATTTACTACTGGTGGTGCTATTCCAGTTTCACGTTTGTTTATTTAAACTCACTTCACCTGTTTCTCCTTTGTCTGAGCATTGTTGGATCCTTGTGTTCCTAGTAGGGATGGTCCGAACAGAGTTCGGTTCGGGTTCGTATGAACCCGAACGCTCGGCAATGATTCCCACTGTCTGCCCTCTCCGTGGAGAGGGTGGATACAGCGGGAGGACCGCCTGGAAAACAGGGATACAGCCATAGCCATAGGCTGTATCCCAGTTTTCCAGGTGGTCCTCCCGCTGTATCCACCCGCTGCACGGAGCGGGCAGACAGTGGGAATCTGATGCCGAACCTCGGCAGTTTCGGGCCATCCCTAGTTCCTAGCAAAGGTATGTTCCTGTGATTTTACTTATATTCCACCTATCGTCACCCATGCCTGTTCTTTGATATACACTTTGAGATCAGAATACCCCTTGCTTATAGTGAGTAGACGCAACCCAATAGAAATTAATAGTACTATTTATTAAGAAAAACCCTGAATTCATGCACATGTATGTTTACACGCAGCAATGCTTTTATCACATTGAGGTGATTTATCATTGCCTTTGCAAATTTTTTCACGAATAATCTTTGTGCTGCATTTATTAAGTATAACTTGCAAGCCAAAAGTAGTATGCATGGAATTGTTTTTATTATATGACTAATTAATTTTTGAGTAAAACATTTAAATTGTGCACAAACTGTTTGCGTCCTCATGTTTAAAGGGTTTTTTTTCTGTGCAGACAAGAAAAATTACTCAAAATTCACAAAGGCCTTTGCGGATAATAAATACTTTTAAAACAAACAAACACACACACACACACACACACACACACACACACACACACACACACACACACAAAATGCAAATAAAAAGAGTGCATACACAAAAAAAATCTACTGAGTGATAAACTACTTCCATAGCTGCTACTGTTGTAACAGAATAGCACAATGCAACAGTAAAAAATAGTTTTTTTTTTTTTTATTAGAGGTGTAGATTCTTTATTATGTTCTTTCAAAAACTAATTAACATAGTAGAGCTGTGACATATGAAATGATTTAATAAAAGAAAATGTTTGTGGTTTGAGTGTTTGATATACAATAGAGCAGAAATGGAGCTTTCAAAGGGCTATATTCACTGGATGAAACAACAAAATTTATTACAGTAGTAAAATCGACATTTCAGTTATGAAATTGTGTGAGTAGGGTTTATTGTACACTGAATATGTCTGCCCTTTACTTTAATGTTTGTGATGTACCCAAGGACACCAGGAAGAAACTGGTAAAATGAAAGAAAATAAAGAAGTAGCATAAGAATTGTTCTGATGTCTCTAATTTTTATATATATTTTTTTTACTCATTCACATTTTTTACCTAGTTCTAAGTAAAAAATAGAATAGTATATTGCAAGTGTTGGTGATACCTTATTGGCATTTTAAATGTTTAAACTTATGTGTTTTTTACTAAATTGTTTAGCATTTTATGATGTGCAACGTTTCTACATGTCGTGCTTTCTTCTTTTGGTATGTAATGCCTCTTGTGAGTGGCCTGATTCCATCTTATCTATATACAAATGTTACTCTTCTTTGCAGTCTTGTCTGTGATGATAAGGATAGTGCTGATTTTTTTTCTTTATATAACAGAGTGTGTAGTTGTTATTATTAGGCCTATGAAAACATTTCGGGTTTATTTTATAATATAAAGAGTAAAATGACGATACTGGATGTAAATGTACAACCTGGAAGTCTGTCACCAGACAACCCTAGACATACATTTACATCCTGGGTCTCTAGGGAGTTATGAAGCGCTCTCTGGAGCTTGCTTCCTTAGCAAGGGGGGCCATCCCCGTTAATGACAGAATGCAGCGATCGTGCTAGAGCCTGTTTATTAACCACTTAGATGCCTCCCTCCATGCGGTCCGATCAGCGCTCTGCTGATTGAGTCTACCATAGGCAGGCTCAATCAGCAGAACGCTTATTACACTGATAAATGCTATGCCTATGTCATAGCAATCATCAGTCTATGTAATCTAATAATTGTATGTAAAAGTCCCCCAAGGGGACTTAAAAAGTGTAAAAGAAAAGTAAAAATGTTTTTGTTTTTTTTACAATACCCCAAAGCCCCTCCCCCAATAAATGTTAAAAATCACCCCCCTTTTGCATTTGATAAATAAAACATCAAACATAAAAATAATTAAATAAATAAACATATTATCTACCGTAGCATGCATAATTGCCCGATATATTAAAATATAACAATCGTCATTCCGTACAGCAAACTGCGTAAACGAAAAGAGGGATTACCGATTTTTTTTGTTACATTATATATATATATATATATATATATATATATATTGTAGGGATCTTCCCGGGGGATGGTGTGTTTGGACACAGTTCACAGCAGACTTGGCTTTGTAAAATAACAGCTTGGCGTTTATTTGCAGCATAAACAGTCCAGAAAACATAAATACAGCAACACCGTGCTTTTAAGAACAAAACAAAAAGGTCTTGCCCGTCTGGGCGCTTACTAACAGGTTAGCTCACCTATCTAACACTTATCACAGTGCGTCTTTCACCTGGATACCGCAGGGTATACATAAGCTCCAGCAGAGGCTTTATTCCCAGGTTGCTCCCAAACAGACACCCAGGCTGATCACTCCTGGCTGAGAGCAAACACTGGATCCTCTGCAGGGCTTTTACCTTGTCAGGCTGATTAGGGTCAGAAACACCTGACCCCAAAACCTGACCTGGATCGGGGGGAAGGGAATGGCAAGTCCTACTACCAAAACCTACCTGCCATTCCATGTAAGTCCAGGCCCGGCAATAATAAATAATAGCTCAGCAGCATAACACTGCTGAGCACAGATGCCTCCTGGACTCACCATCTCACGCTATGTATTAACCTGGGTGAGATGTACATCCCCTCGAGCACTTTACCAGTGACATGTCCACATATCCCCCCCCTCTTCTTCAGACCGGAGGGCTGAGCGTATTGTCCCCACAGGCAGTGTACTCTTGATAGGGCGTCAGCATTTGCCTGTAATTTCCCTGGCCTGTGTTCCACCATGAAATTAAAGTTTTGGAGGGACAGAAACCACCTAGTCACCCTCGCATTTTTCTCCTTGTTTAATTTCATCCATGTTAGGGGGGCATGGTCTGTCACTAACTTGAATCTCCTGCCTAGTAAGTAGTACCTCAGGGATTCTAGGGCCCACTTCACTGCCAGACATTCTCGCTCCACAATGGCGTAGTTTTTCTCGGCCGGGGATAGCTTCCTACTCAAGTACATCACCGGGTGCTCCTCGCCATTCACGACCTGTGAGAGGACGGCACCTAACCCTGTATTAGAGGCGTCTGTCTGTACTAGAAACTCTCGCCTAAAGTCAGGGGTAACTAGCACAGGTTTGTTTGCACAGGGCAGACTTAAGGCTTTGAAAAGCCTTCTCGGCCTCTGGAGTCCATGTCACCATTGCGGACTTCGCACCCTTTGTCAGGTCAGTTAGTGGGGCTGCAACTGAAGCAAAATTTGGCACAAACCTTCGGTAATAGCCCGTAATACCCAGGAAAGCTCTGACCTGTTTCTTTGTGAGGGGTTGAGGCCAATTCTGTATTGCCTCAATTTTATTTAGTTGTGGTTTCACTAACCCCCTTCCAATAATGTAGCCCAAGTATTTGGCCTCCTCTAAGGCTAGTGTACACTTCTCTGCATTGATGGTTAACCCCGCATCACTTATGGCATCTAACACCGCCTGGACCTTACAGAGGTGACTTTCCCAATCAGGGCTAAAAATGACCACATCATTGAGGTAGGCAGCGGAGTAATCACGATGTGGTCGCAGAATCAAGTCCATCAACCTCTGAAAAGTGGCAGGGGCTCCATGTAACCCGAATGGCATCACAATGTATTGGAAGAGCCCATCAGGGGTGGAGTATGCAGTCTTCTCTCTAGCCTAAGGAGTGAGGGGGATCTGCCAGTAGCCCTTAGTGTGATCGAGGGTAGTTATGTACCTGGCATTACCCATCCTTTCTATCAACTCATCTACCCTGGGCATGGGGTAGGCATCGAACTTGGAGATCTCATTTAACTTTCTAAAATCATTACAGAACCTCCAAGTTCCATTGGGCTTTGGGATTAACACAATCGGGCTGGACCACTCGCTCTGGGACACCTCAATGACTCCTAGGTCAAGCATACGTTTTACCTCGGATGATACCGCCTCCCTCCGTGCTTCTGGTATCCTATAGGGCTTAAGGTTTACTCTGCTTCTAGGCTCAGTTTCAATATGATGACAAATGAGATGCGTACGCCCTGGTAGGTCAGAAAACTTGTCTTTATTTCTCTGCAGGAACTCCTTAGCTTCCTGCTTCTGGGACACTGATAGGGTGTCACCAATCCTGACCGGAGGGATTGGTAGTGACAGATGACCAACAGGCTTTGTCGCCACCAAGGATTCCCTGTCTTTCCAGGGCTTGATCAAGTTTATGTGATAAACTTGGAAAGGCTTCCTTCTACCGGGTTGGTGCACCTTGTAGTTGACCTCACTGATCTTCTCTACAATTTCATAGGGACCCTGCCACTTTGCTAAGAATTTGCTTTCTACCGTGGGAACAAGTATGAGTACCCGGTCACCTGGGCTAAATGTCCTGATTCTTGCAGAACAATTGTAAATTCTGCTTTGGCCCTCTTGCGCCCTCTGGAGGTGTTCCCTTACTAGGGGCATTACAGTGGCTATACGGTCCTGCATTTGTGCTACATGCTCTATAACACTCTTGTATGGGGTGGACTCACTTTCCCATGTCTCTTTCGCTATATCCAACAAACCCCTAGGGTGACGACCATAGACTAATTCGAAGGGAGAGAACCCTGTGGACGCTTGGGGTACTTCCCTAATAGAAAACATCAGGTAAGGTAGTAAGTGATCCCAATCACGACCATCCTTTTCCACCACTTTTTTTAACATATGTTTCAGGGTTTTATTAAACCTCTCCACTAACCCGTCTGTCTGTGGGTGATATACAGAGGTACGTAGGTGTGAGATTTTAAACAGTTTGCATAGCTCTTTCATCACCTTTGACACAAATGGGGTACCTTGGTCAGTCAAGATTTCCTTGGGGATCCCCACCCTGGAAAACATATAAAACAATTCCCGTGCAATTGTTTTAGAGGCAGTGTTTCTTAGGGGTACAGCCTCAGGATAGCGGGTCGCGTAGTCTAACACAACTAGAATGTACTGGTGTCCCCTAGCCGACTTTACAATGGGACCCACCAAGTCCATTGCGATCCGGTCAAAAGGTACCTCTGTGATGGGGAGTGGGACCAAAGGACTGCGAAAATGCGACACTGGAGCGCTAAGCTGACATGTGGGGCACGACTCACAATATTTTTTTATGTCAGCATAAATCGTAGGCCAATAAAACCTCTGGAGGACTCTCTCCTGCGTTTTATCTGTCCCCAAGTGGCCCCCAAGGACATGATTATGGGCCATGTCGAGTACCTGACGCCGGTACGACTTAGGCACCAGAAGCTGTTCCACAACCTCATCATTAATCTTAGTGACTCTATAGAAGAGATCATTAGTCATAGAAAAATGTGGAAACTTTTTCTCAGCTTCTGGTTCCTGAGGTACCCCATTCATAACAGTGACCTGCTCTCTCGCATTTTTGAGAGTGGGGTCCTGTAATTGTGCAGTGCCAAAATTATCCCTAGACACCTCTAAGTCTGGAACATTCTGCTCAGTAGGAGGAGCCTCTTCCTCACCAGCCAGGACCTGCAAAGGAAAAGCATCATTTTCATCCTGTACATTTTTATCATTTACCGTGGGTAATGCAATAGACTTAGGGGTCTCCTCACTCCTTTCAGGGGATTGTTGTTTTCCCCATAGAGCTCAGAACAATGGAAAATCACGCCCCAATATCACATTATGCATAAGGTTTTTAACCACACCCACTTCATATTGTACAGTGCCTAGTTCAGTCCTGACATTAGCCAGTACTATAGGGTAAACCTTTGTATCACCATGTATGCACACGACGCTCATATGTCTTTTTGGCACAAAGTCCCTAGTCACCAGGCTGGCATGCACCAAGGTGACAAGGCTTCCTGAGTCCAGCAACGCCTTAACAGGGAAGTTATTGACAGTAATGTGGCAGACTTGCGGATTAGTCTCTAGTCCAGTGACCGCAACAAAAGACGGTTCCGCAAATAGCGACTGACGCCGGCTAGCGTCATACTCCATGGGCTCAGTGGTAAGAGGGCAATGGGCAGACACATGTCCCGTCTCATGGCATCTCCAGCACTGGATAGGGCCTGGTCTCCTTGACAGGGAGTCCTTTTTAGGGCCACTTAGCCACCGGGGACCACCACCTGTCTTTTGCCCCTGAGATGCCTCCTGAGCGCCCTTCCCTCTATCAGCACCCCTCCACACTCCCCCAATAGATGGAAGTCTCTTACCAGCTGAAGGCACAGCTCTGGCACTCCGGGGAGGTGAAGGTGCTGCAGGAACATCACGGAGGTAGTCCTTAGTCGCCTGGAACCTCTCCACAAGGTTGACAAGTTCGTCGGCACTCTTAGGGTCGCCTTGTCCCACCAAGCGTTGCAGATCGGCAGGAAGTGCGCGGAGGTAGCGGTCCATCACGACCCTCTCTAGGATCTGTGCAGGAGTAGAAGTGTCTGGCTCCAACCATTTTCTTGCCAAATGAATCAGGTCGTACATCTGGGACCTCGCTGATTTGTCCAGACTGTAGCTCCAGTTGCGAACCCTCCGGGCACGGACAGCAGCAGTAACTCCTAGTCGGGCAAGTATCTCTGCTCTTAGCCGATGATAGTCCTTGACCTCTTGCTCACTGAGGTCATAGTAGGCCTTTTGAGGTTCGCCTGTTAAATAGGGAGCAATGACTTCTGCCCACTCAGTGGAGGGTAACTTTTCTCGCTCAGCCACATGCTCAAAGACAGTTAAGTAGGCCTCAACATCGTCATCAGCAGTCATCTTTTGCAGCGCTCGCTGCACAGCTCTTCTCACAGACAAAGTCTCTGGCGCGGCTGCTGCCACCAGCTGGGGATTAGCACCTGCAGACGCCTCTTGCTTTGCTATCAGGTGCTCAATAAGTCTCTGTTGTTGAGCCATTGCTTGCTGATGTGCAGCCATTGTCTGTTCATGGCGCAGATTAGCGTCTGTCAGAGCCTGTTGTTGCTGCATATTAGCCTGCTGCTGTTGCAGACTCACTTGCATTAACTGCTTCAACATTTCCTCCATGTTGCTTGTCTGTTTTTGGAGTGAAGCCGCAGCCTTCACCCAGGACATAAGCAGCTGTAGCCAAGTTGATGCACACCGTTGCCCCTAGCAACCGTTTTGCCCGCTCCGCAGCACCAATTGTAGGGATCTTCCCGGGGGATGGTGTGTTTGGACACAGTTCACAGCAGACTTGGCTTTGTAAAATAACAGCTTGGCGTTTATTTGCAGCATAAACAGTCCAGAAAACATAAATACAGCAACACCGTGCTTTTAAGAACAAAACAAAAAGGTCTTGCCCGTCTGGGCGCTTACTAACAGGTTAGCTCACCTATCTAACACTTATCACAGTGCGTCTTCCACCTGGACACCGCAGGGTATACACAAGCTCCAGCAGAGGCTTTATTCCCAGGTTGCTCCCAAACAGACACCCAGGCTGATCACTCCTGGCTGAGAGCAAACACTGGATCCTCTGCAGGGCTTTTACCTTGTCAGGCTGATTAGGGTCAGAAACACCTGACCCCAAAACCTGACCTGGATCGGGGGGAAGGGAATAGCAAGTCCCACTACCAAAACCTACCTGCCATTCCATGTAAGTCCAGGCCCAGCAATAATAAATAATAGCTCAGCAGCATAACACTGCTGAGCACAGATGCCTCCTGGACTCACCATCTCACGCTATGTATTAACCTGGGTGAGATGTACATCCCCTCGAGCACTTTACCAGTGACATGTCCACAATATATATATATATATATATATATATATATAAAAAAAATTTATAAAAGTGATCAATATTTGGGGGGTTCTGTCATACATGTTATGGTAGAATGAAAGATGCCATTACAAATTGCACCTATTCATGAAAAAAACAAGCCATTACATGACCCTCTAGATAAAAATATGAAAGTGCTAGAGCTCTTAGAAGGGGAGGAGGAAAAAACGAAAACTCAAAAATGAAAATTGGCGCGGTCCACTGGGTCATTTTGGTCTGCTGATCGCATTAATCCCTATGAAACTACGGCTGTAGTGTATACACACTGTATAAACTATGGCTGGGACTCCATGTGGCTGCACAGAAAACTGCTATGTCTACTTTGTGCGGCCGCAGTTCAGTGAACAGCGGACGCACATAATAGACTGTGCACACAATGTAAGTATGGCTCCCGGCCGTACTTTACATTGTGTGCTATGGATAATGGGGGTGCAGGCACACCCAAATGTGCCCGCATTCAAATTAAGTTGAAGTGATGTCCATCTGCAGGACCGGCCGGTTTGAACATCTCAGACAACTGCCGTTCTGTCACACAGTGCCTATTTGTCCTTTTATACTTACATTTTTAATGTTTCATTAAATCTATTATTGCTCCTCAGCATTTGGGGCGTTTGGTATATTATTAATTTTTATCCCTTATGGTCAGCGCTGGCATTGTGAGTACCAGATTTCACATTTTCATATGTGTTTTTTTCCCTCTTATGTTTATTGTTCTATTATACGGGCCCCTTTAGGAGTATCCCGTCGTTTATGGTACAGCCAGCTTAGCAGACCTTTATATTACACACTTTTAAAACGTATGATCTGATCCTATGTGTGTGACCATGCAACTTTGATGTTGGAGCAACATACGTTTATCCGGATCCGAGATACCCTTGTCGGGGTTATATGCATTTGTATAAAGTGGCCACCAGGTGAGCGGCCATTTTGTTTATTCCCCGCTTGGTTCTCCTAGGATAACACACGAGGCGCCTGCACCCTCTCTTTTCTCTGCTTTCTTTTACAGCTGTGTCACGGAACGGACACTGTTTTGCCATGTGTAAACATGGCCTAAAGCAAGAATTCATTTTCTAATGATGCATTTTCTTTTAATAGCAATTTTGAAAGGAACTGCATCATTTGGTGACATCATCATAATCACATGCAGTACAGGTCACATGCACTGCTAGAAACTTATAGAAGAGGTTGCCAAAAAGACCTCTGATGAAACAACTCTAGGGTTGTTGAACTGGAATATGGTAATTGCCTGTTTTTCTCTGCAATAAAATCGCTGTACGGAATACATACAGGGTCACAGCTGCGTGCAGCCAGAAAGTAGCAAACGGCATGTTGATTCGCCATGTGGGGTGATTTGCTGCTACACATGGCAGCATACAGGCCCTACACCCTTATTATAATGCTACTGATAAGAGAAATGAAAATGTTTTTTAGGAAAACTGATTTATATCCTTTTGAAAACTCTGTGAGCTAAAATGTGGTAAATAACTGGTTTGAAATGAAACACTAATGCTGGTAGTTTTTAATGCATATCAAATAAAATCCCTGTGATTTTCAATGAATTTGCGAGAAGACAAGAAGCTGTTAGCAAGTGCAAGTCAGTGAGCTTGAATATCTATTGTAATAAAAACAGTGGATGTACTCCAGAAAAATAAATAAAGGTCATTTAGAAATAAATCCGCGATTAAGTCTGATTTTGGCAATGCTACAAACATACATATTTATCATATATCCACAAAAAGAACTCTAGTTCTAAGAATATTAGATAGTGGTGTTTTCATTTGGTTCCAGGTTCTGTACTGATCAGTGTTGGAATGGCCCACCATAGGACCAGTGGATCCTCCGGTGGGCCCCATGGTTTAGAACCTGCACAAACATTGACTGACATGTTTCTCACTGGTTCTTCATTGATGGACCCCAGATACCCCAGTGTATTTGTCTTATTGCCCCTGTTACAAAGGTGCACTAAATGGTGGATTTTCCTGGAGATACTCTATCTGTAGAAGCCAAAGCAATTAAAACTACAGTATCATGTTTGGAGTGTAAAATAATGCACTGTTTAACAAACTTTGCATAACTCTAAAGGGAATGTAAGATACATTGTAATATACTGTATCTTAGTAGATAAAATAAAGGATTCCTATAAAGTACAAAAATAATACTATTTAATACATTTATATTGATGTATGTAATAAAATTAAAAATGCTAGCTATACTATGTGGTGAGCACTTAAAAAATGTTTGTAAATTGTGAAATTAGTGTCTTTTTCTCATTAGTAAGGCTAATATATATATATATATATATATATATATATATATATATAGATAGATAGATAGATAGATAGATAGATATAGATATATATTTAAGCCAAAGATGGTAACACTATAAGGCTATGTTCACACAACAGGACGCCCATCTTTCAATAAATATCGACAACAAATAAGATTATTTGCGGCCGTCATTATAAAATAATGGCAGTTATTTTAAAAATAACTGCTGTTATTTCACGTAAAAGAAATTGTAAGAACAGCCTAAAAGTAACACTGTCAGGGAGCCCTGGCATCTGCGATGATAGCATCCTTTCTCTCTACCCGCAACCCCTGTTCCTGCCTACTTGCCCCTCTAGGTTAACCCTAGGACAGCAACTGCGCGACAGTCCCTAGCCTAACTAGACTGAACTTACAGACAGATAATAATAAACAGGTCAGACAGTCCAAGTCGGCAACAGGAAGTAACGTCAAATTTAAAATCAGCAAACTCAGTACAGAGGGATGAGGCAGAGGTGAAGTCCAAGTCCAAGAGTCAAATCACAAGCAGTACAATAAGATACGCTGGTGTAACTGGAGACCAAACATACACTGGTAACTCCTGGGTGTAAACCACCATGCTGTCAGAACCCCAGCCCCTAATAGGAGAAGGCATGACAGGCAGGCTCCCTGGTAGCAAAGTATGGCGTGTGATTAGATCAGAAAGAAATTGGGCATCAGTTGGTTCTTCCAGCCGAATTCTCACTCACATAATGAACTCTGACAAACACTACTAGAAGGTACCTGATTCTTCAATAAACAATTGCCATGTCCTAGGGAAAAGTTTTGATAAGTCGGGTCTGTGTGTTCAGACCCCGACCGATGGATAGAATTAGCACAGAGAAATGGGCAGCTAAGCATTGCTTCTCTCTGCTCTCTGTGCACATGCTCCTAGATGGACACGTAGAGTTACATATCAGTAACTTGCTATGCATGAAGAAAATGGAGAGGGCGCTCACTATAAAGCCAATGCTTTATTTCTCTTACTTCAATGCAGAAAAGCCAGAAGAAGTGGAAGCAGACAGCGTAAACACCAACACGTGCGCATGTGCACCTCTTTAGGTGTCACTTCTCAGTAACTTGGCACACAATCGGGAGAGACCAAGCCTTAGCATGGTCTTCTACATTCTCATTCTAGTGATGAAAATGATCAGAACTTTTGACATGTTCCTAGAATAAAAAAAGTTGTATCCTGATTGCCAATACAGGTCATGTACTCATGGATCTAAGTGTAGCCTATGGGTAAAAAGGGAGAGAAAACAACAAAGCCAGTGACTGCAGGTACACCATGAAGGTAAATCATGTCACTTACTTTTCCCAAATTTCTGTGCTCCAAGTTTTACTTCAGTGTGTGGTGGCTGTCTGCAGTGTGTGTGTAACAAGTGAAAGTCTCATAGTAACCCATGACACCTAAAAAGGCCAAATTGGGCCACACCCCATGAATACCCTCCAAATTCTGAGTAACACCCCCTAATGCCATTTTGAATACTTTTTTGGCTAGTTCCCAAAATTGTCCTTCAAGCTTCAATCTGGGCTTAAATAATTTGAAATAAGGAAGTACTGCAATGTCTTCTGGTTACAATTTAAATTTAATGTAACATAATTTACTGAGCTAAATTTAGAACTTAGGTGATCTTCATGTTACAATCCTAAACTGGGCTGACTTTCTACTGCTTTAGCGAGGTCATCTGTGTTATCATCATTAATATTATCATTTCTATTTTTTTATTTTATTAATACTATTACTATCTAGCAAATGTAATAATGATTGACAAGACTTAAAGGGAATTAATCAGAATTTCCTGTTCTGTATAAATCACTTTCTATCAGTAGCTTCCTCATCATCAAAAACAAGATTACAGTGAAAGATGACATTGAGAGATACACACAATAAGGAAAGATCACAGCTCAGCCTCTCCCTCCTCGAGGAATGATCTCTGATAGGTCACAGAGCATGCCCAGAAAATGTTCCCATTCTAGTGAATAAGGTCTATTTTGTCTCTGTCCATGGTTCTTGCTGTCAAGCATATCTCTAAAGGCTCTTAACCCCTTCAGGTCAGCAATCCGTATATATAAATTCCTACTACACATACCCCGTGCAGTAGGAATGTATATTTACGTTCCTGACTTCATGGGGTGTAGATGTGTTTGGGACTGCTGCAGTGAGAGTGGTCCCACACACATCAGTGTCCTGGGAGCCCAGCATAATGAAAAGCAGCTGTGTTCATGGCGTTTAAGGTCTTCAGTGACAGGACAAGCTCCCGACCACTTGTGCTGAGGGGCAGGGTTAAGTCACTTACCTCCGTCCTGTCGGATCGGCCATCTATGGATAGAGTCTGCTCTCAGGCAGGCTTTATGCATAGATCACCGATAACACTGATCTATGCTACGCTATAGCATAGCATAGATCAGTATAATCACGTTTTAAAGTGAAAAAAAAGTGCAAAAGTGTAATAATAAAAAAAGTATTTAAAAATATTAATAAAACCCTTATAAACCCCCCTTCCAATAAAAGTTTAAAATACCCCTTTGCTTATTAAACAAAAAAAATAAATTATATATATATATATATATATATATATATATATATATATATATATATAAGAAAAAAAATTATAATTAAACACATTATATATCGTAATGTGTGGAATTGTCCGATCTATTGAAATACAACATTATTGTTCCCGCACGGTGAACTGAGTAAACGGGGGGGTGGGGGGGGGGGTGGAGAATCAGGATTGCTGATTTTATTGCTGAATTATATATCAGGAAAAAATATATATTATAAAAAGTGATCAAAATTTTTCTGTTACACCATTATGATATTTTGAGATTTGCACCAGTTTTTTTTTACCATTATTGACTGTATAGTGCAGTGAGATACTAAGTCACCTTGTCATAATATGTATGTTGCCCTCTATGTGTCCACCGACTCTGTAAGATCAGTGGTGGTATTATTTAATTACCTAACATTAGAGATGGTAAAATCGATTTGCTAGGTTTCAGATTCTGAGTGAATGAATTTTACACATCTATATAAAATGTGAGAATCAATTTAGGTTTGATATTTGCAGACAATTTAGCTGATTTACCTCCTGGAGAATCAATGGAGAAGATTTGCACTTTTTCACCTGATAATATCAACTATAAGCCAAGCATGAAAAATGATTTGTTAGTCTGGCTAGGTTCGAAGTTCTACCACTTTTCCAGAGAAGAAAATTGGCAACAAGATTCTTCTCTGACTGCTACAAGGTTTGTATAAATGTATAACTGGTTCTTTAGGACTATATTATTTCCAGATCACAATAGGGTTGCATCGATAAGACATCTATCTGTAAGACATTAAAGCAAGAGCACTTTGAACAGACTAGGGTTTTTTTTTATTAGGCTTATTGTAAGTTGCATTTTTCTGACACTGTTTTAGAATTTAGAATTGTAGAAAATTTTTTATTGTTTCCTGTGGGTTCAGTTTTGTATGCAGCGGCATCAGTTGCCATGTTGGATGGCTCCTCAAGCTGTTTTTGTCAATCTGGCTAAGGATGCTTGTCGTACATGCACACACAGTAAAATTACCTAATCAAAAGCATAGTGATGAATACCTATGGTAGATCAGGACACAAAGTATTGTAGTACCTGTTTCTAAGGTAAAAAGCACAGATGAGTAAAAAACTTAAAAAATCAGCTTCAGGTGCTTTTTATAAATGGGCTAACTTGCTATTAAATGGATGAATTTGGCACTTCTAAAACAATGGAGATTTAAATGGGGATAAATATTTCAGAATGTTATTCATCTATAATGTAAAATACATGAAGCCAAAATTGGAAATCTGCTAATTTCTGTTTTTTTTTTTTTTTTGTTTATCTAGAACACTGCCTGAAGACAGTATTGGTAAATCTATTATTATAATATAACCTGGCTAGTTTATACTGTTTCCCTTGTCTATACAGTGCTGGACACATTTAGGCTGGAGGGGAAAACATTTTCTCTGCCAACACAGGAATATGTTTAATAGATTTATTACCATGAGGGTAGTCTGACTTTCTGAAATGTATTGCTGAAGTATTTAGCAATGGCAATCACTGAACACATTTAGAAATACACTGGAGGCCTTCCATACTAGAAACAGATTACTAGAGGTGAGATTATTCCAGAGAGCTAATTTGACTACCAAATGCAGAATTGGGCATCCATTTCCCTCATTTCTGAAATTATTTTACATTTTTGTTTTTCACTTTTGTATTAACAACACACTTGTAATAATATTTACTGGTTGAAATAGTTTGACTTTTTTTTTAGTGAGTATAACCTAAAGGGAAAGTCTTGTGAAATTGAAAAAAGGCAGACAGGGGTGTGTGGAAAAATGATAAACAAAGTAAACTTACCCGTCCCTGTGCCTCCATAGCAACCGCTCCTGGGTCCTGTTGATCGCCCACTCAGTTAGTAACTGGGACGGGACACTTGACTCCCCTACATTCTCCGCTGAGTCAGTGCTTGTGGAGGTTGTCATGCCTCAGCCCTTGATTGGCTCTGCAGTTATTGCAGGAGACAGAGCTCTAGTCAATCGATCATTCA
The DNA here is from genome assembly GCF_027789765.1 of Dendropsophus ebraccatus. Taxonomy (NCBI): domain Eukaryota; kingdom Metazoa; phylum Chordata; class Amphibia; order Anura; family Hylidae; genus Dendropsophus; species Dendropsophus ebraccatus. The sequence goes on along the minus strand of NW_027208528.1, from coordinate 16,579 downwards.
TGCACGTGACATTGCAGCTGGAGGAACTGCAGGTGGCCGGCGCCTGTCAACGGAAGAGGTGCTACAGGCACAAAGACAGATAAGTATACTTTGCTCATTATTTTCCTGCACACTCCTCCTTCCTCCCTATTTCCAGTTTCATGGGACTATTCCCATGACATGATTAGCAAAAATACTAAATGGACTTAAAGAGGTATATAAACTAATATAGTCTATTTATACATGTTTGCAAATACATTCATTTAGAAAACTTGGCTCCTTCTCCTAAAATGCCTGTTTTTCCATCCCATTAAAAGTCTAGCTTACCAATTGGCTTAACACACCAATTTTGTATGGCGTTTTTCTGGTCTCCCAAAAAAAAAAAAAATCTGAAAAACTGGCAAAGATAATCTTGTTTTTTTTTTTTTAATGAAAATGCTTCATTTTTGGTGTTTTTTCTGGTGTTTATGAGAGTATGTGTGAATTGTGTTTTTATATACTTTGGCATTTTTCGGGTTGGCGTTCCTTTCTTTCTGGGGTGGACCAGTTTCCTGTGTACCGGGTTGGCTCTTCTGCAGTCTTCGCGGAGCCAATCAGCGGCTTGAGATGCCAATCAGCAGCCAATAACGGCCGCCAATCAGCCGTAATTGTAGAAGCCACACAGCGCGGCACACATCAAGCTCATTGTGCTAGATCTGTAGTCCTGTAGGAAAACTATAATCAGTGAACCCTGCTTTATAGGGTCAAAGTTTTTAAACTTTCTGATAATTTCCCTTTTATTGAACACCCAGTATAATGAAATGTAAAAATGTATGTATGACTGATCTCTAGGACAACCACCATAAATGTGTGTTATTGTAAACAGCATTTTAACCACCAAAAAGGTCAATAAAAAGAATGCATGTCATTCTTTTTGAAATATTGAGCTGCACCTATACTGGATTCTACTGCTAACCAACATGACAACAACTAAAACATTCACAAAGGATGTACCATAGTTTTTGTTCCAAATTTGAGACCATGTGTTTCCAGGTACCCATTTGCTATTGTCTTTCTGTACTTTCGACCCAGGGAGTGAGGAGGGCAGATTTTATATGGATGGGCAAGGTGTTGTAGTAACACTGCGCCACTTGTTACAGTAGCCAAGGGTGGTAGGTTGCCCACCCCTTGATACACTTACACAGCTGCCCTTGGTTTTGGGTTTGTGTTGAGTCCAAGTAACGTAATAACTTTGTAGTGCAATGCTTAAACAATAGGCATCCTGTTCGCAGTCTAGGAATTTTTAGCAGACAATTAATACTTGTAGTTTCACTTGTACAGATCACAGTTGGTATGCTGGGGATAAAGAAAGTTACTTCTAGACGGACACAGCTTTAGGCTGGGAAGAATTTAGAGATAAGAGTCAACACAGTCTCTGAATACAATAAAGACTTGAAATAGAGTAGTGACTTGGAATAACCCTTTTGGTGATTCAGCAGTAGAGACTATCCAGGCATAAGGCACTGGGGCTTGGTGTGAGAAGTAGTCCTACATCCACTGGAATGAACATCTGCCTAAGCTATCTTGTGGGCACAGAGTGACACAGGGATCAGGGATGCAGGCACACCTAGTGGGAGAGATAGACATTAGGGCAACCCCTAATGAAACCTATCAGCTTGCAGAAGAGGCTTTGCTTATTGCACTTGGCTAAACTTGTGATTTGAGAAAAAACCTCTTGTAGACTTGTGTAGCAATCAGATTTGGAAGGGACAGTTACCCAGCCTGGATATGTGTGGTCCTTTCTTTCACCGCCGCTTTAACGCAAGGTGCTCTAGCCGGACATCGCTAGGGTAGCAGAAAGAAGAAATAAAAAATTGTATTGCAAATGGATCTTGGTCTCAGGCCAGGGCCTGGATATACCCTGCAGCAGACTCTCTGTTATACACTCCTTCTTAAACATACACTGACAGGAATCTCAACTAAACTCCTTCAACTAGTCCCACCTCTGTGATAGGGTAGTGCCCTCTGAGGTAGCTAATTTAGAGAATGGTTAGACATAAATGAGGAGACAGTGACATGAGTCACATAATCAATACAAGAATCAGTTAACCCTTAGCCTAGTTTTACCTTCAGCCTTATATATATCAGGCAATACATACAGTGGTATCTTGTGGTGGGAGAAGCATACTATAGGCTTTATCCCCAGAGCCTATACAACACAGTAGCGACCTACACATGCTCTTAAAGAAGTAGTGGGCACCTGCTCCGGAACAATGCACTAACATTTTCATGTGCTATTCTTTAATGGTGTCACATGCAGTCCCATGGCCTTGATGTACAGTCACCGTTACGCCATAGAACTAGGCAGGAGTATGAACAAGAACCACTGAATCAGCACAGCAAATGTTAAAGCTATTACTGAAGCAGGAAATGTTCAAAGAATTTACCTATATACTGTATAAGCTAAAAGAGGAAACATGCTCTAAGTCATGAAAAAAAATATATCCTTGCCTTGCCTGTGAGTAGAGATGAGCGAACCTGGAGCATGCTCGAGTCCATCCGAGCCCGAACTTTCGGCATTTGATTAGTGGTGGCTGCTGAAGTTGGATAAAGCCCTAAGGCTATGTGGAAAACATGGATATAGTCGTTGGCTGTATCCATGTTTTCCAGACAACCTTAGAGCTTTATCCAACTTCAGCAGCCACCACTAATCAAATGCCGATCGATCGGGTTCAGATGGACTCGAGCATGCTCGAGGTTTGCTCATCTCTAGACGTGAATGAAAGAAACTGCGTTGAAGAGAGAATTTCAGGCATAGGAAGAAAATTTAAGTTAGCAAGATCCGGTAAATACTGAACAATAGATAGTATCTGAAGACAAAGTGTTAAAGAGAACCAATCATGGGCGAAAAAATATTATTTTTTTTTTTAGCCAATTAGATGTAAAATGTGATTTTATTAATATTTGTAAATATAAATTAATTATTTTTATTGTTTCGTTTTTTCACTATACACACTGTCATTTTCCTGTCTCGAGCCGGCTCTTTTCAAAAGAGCCGGCGCGAGACAGGAAGCTCCCGACATGCAGAGCGGCGGTTTAGGGGCACATGATCCTTTAGCCGCTCCGCTGCCAATCACTGAAATCGCGCTATGCGCGCGATGCCAGTGCTTTGCATTGCTTATATTAGCGTGATCTCGCGAGATCACGCTAATATAAAAGGCGCTGTATTCAAGTTTCTCGGCATGTTACCTAAACAGTAATACAACAAATCGTGCAGCCAGCGGAGAGTGAGCAGCAACACAAACAGTACTTTTCAATACTATTTTTTTATTTTATTTTTTTATTTTTTCCCCCCTGTCTGGCGGTTCCCAGAAGGAGGAGGAGGAGTGGGTTCCCGGCGGGGAGGGGGGTGGAGAGAGAACGTGCTCCCGGCGTAGCGGGAGTGCCGGAGGCCGACACCAGCGAGCACCAGCCGGCAGCACCTAGCCAGCCTCCCCCCCAGCCCCATCTCCAGCCCCATCTCCAGCCTCCCCCCCCAGCCCCATCTCCAGCCCCATCTCCAGCCTCCCCCCAGCCCCATCTCCAGCCTCCTTTCCCCATCTCCAGCCTCCCCCCAGCCCATCTCCAGCCTCCCCCCAGCCCCATCTCCAGCCTCCTTTCCCCATCTCCAGCCTCCCCCCAGCCCCATCTCCAGCCTCCCCCCCAGCCCCATCTCCAGCCTCCTTTCCCCATCTCCAGCCTCCTTTCCCCATCTCCAGCCTCCCCCCAGCCCCATCTCCAGCCTCCTTCCCAGCCCCATCTCCAGCCTCCTTTCCCCATCTCCAGCCTCCTTTCCCCATCTCCAGCCTCCCCCCCAGCCCCATCTCCAGCCTCCTTTCCCCATCTCCAGCCTCCCCCCCAGCCCCATCTCCAGCCTCCTTCCCCCATCTCCAGCCTCCCCCCCCCATCTCCAGCCTCCTTCCCCCGATCTCCAGCCTCCTTCCCCCCCATCCCGGGTGTCAGGGGCCCCAAAATATCCGGCACCCACCCCTCACAAAACAGACATATAAATACATTTCATACTCACCAAATGAGGCTCTTCTTCTTTATTCTTCTATCTTCTGCTCTTCTATCTTCTGCTCTTCTTCTTTATTCTTCTATCTTCTGCTCTTCTATCTTCTGCTCTTCTATCTTCTGCTCTTCTATCTTCTGCTCTTCTATCTTCCTACTACTTTGCTATGCACTCCGCTGTGTTCCGGCCAGCCACTGCGACTGCGCATGCGCCGGAAGATCCAGAAGAGGCGGGACATCAGTGGAACGCACTGATGACCCGCATGGAGGGAAACAAAGATGGCGGACAAGATGGCGGCGCCCGACGGGACCCAACCGGAGCACCGGAATACGGTAACTTCTTAGATACAGACTGCAGAAGTAGTCTGTATCTATAGAAAAGCATTATGGCAGCCAGTTAGAATAATATTACCTAGTAAAAAAACTAGGTGATTGGTTCTCTTTAAGTAAGGAATTGTAGGAAGGCAGAGACTGGGTGAGTTAGTAAGAGATGGAGAAAATAAAGCTTTGTTTAACTGGCTGGATATGGCAGCTGCAGCCGTTGACATGTTATGACAGTTGTGAGGGGAACTGCATCTAGATTTAATAGATTTCAGTGAAGCACCTTCCAGACTGGTGTCCAAAGGCTGCATTTCTAGCTTGTCAGATGTGATGGTCTCCTGGCGCATCTATTCACTAAATGATCAGCATGGGAAGGCACGAGGCAAGGAAGTAGTATGACAGGGAGGTGAGGAAACAAGGGAGGGAAAAATAAGTGTAGTGGAAAACGGAGAGGAGAGATGACTGAAAAATATCACTAAATAACAAATGCATGTGAAGTCACACTTTGCTAAATAGTGCATACTAGAAAATGTACCCGACGCTGCCCGGGTATAAAGTGTCAGTGTGTTAATTAGATTTGTTCTAAGGTGCCCAGGAGGCCCAAGCTAAAGGTATTGTTTCATCTGAGTTAATCAGTGTAATTAGTGTATACCTGTAGTGCATAGTTGGAGGGGTTCTGTATAGTATATAATGTATAGTTTTTAGGGGTCTCGCATATCTGTAATGCATAGTTGGGGGGCTATATACCTATAGTGTATAGTTGGGGGGGTCCTGTATACCTTTAGTGTGTAGTTGGGGGGGCTGTATACCTGTAGTGTATAGTTGAGGGAGGTCCTGTATACCTGCAGTGTACAGTTGGTGAAGGTCCTGTATACCTGTACTGTATAGTTTGGGGGTCCTGTATACCTGTAGTATATGGTTGGTGCTGTATACCTGTAATGTATAGTTGGCGGAGGTCTTGTATACCTGTAGTTTATAGTTTGAGGGTCCTGGATACCTGTAGTGTATAATTGGTGGAGGTCTTGTATACCTGTAGTATATAGTTTGAGGGTCCTGTATACCTGTAGTGCATAGTTTGAGGGTCCTGTATAACTGTAGTATAGAGTTGGTGGAGGTCCTGTATACCTGTAGTGTATAGTTTGGGGTCCTATATACCTGTAGTATATAGTTGGTGGAGTTCCTGTATACCTGTAGTGTATAGCTTTGGGGTCCTGTATACCTGTAGTATAGAGTTGGTGGGGGTGCTGTATACCTGTATTATATAGTTGGTGGAGGTCCTGTATACCTGTAGTGTATAGTTTTGGGTTCCTGTAAACCTGTAGTGTATAGTTTGAAGTCCTGTATACCTGTAGTATATAGTTGGTGGAGGTCCTGTATACCTGTAGTGTAAAGTTTGGGGGTCCTGTATACATGTAGTATAGAGTTGGTGAAGGTGTTGTATACCTGTAGTATAGAGTTGGTGGAGGTCCTGTATACCTGTAGTGTATAGTTTTATGGTCCTGTATACCTGTAGTGTATAGTTTGGGGTCCTGTATACCTGTAGTATATAGTTGGTGGAGGTCCTGTGCACCTGTAGTGTATAGTTTTGGGGTCCTGTATACCTGCAGGGTCGTATTTACCATTAGGCACCCATGTTCTGGTGCGCAGGGTAGCACCTTGCAGAGGGGCAGTACCCTCCCGTTCAGACTTGCCAGAAAATCTGGTGTCTTTTCGAGGGGGGTATGGCGGTATTGGTCAGGTCTGGTATAGCGGTGTTATCCAGTCACAGTATGGCGGTATTGGTCAGGTCTGGTAAGGCAGTGTTATTCAGTCACAGTGTGTCCGGTATTGGTCAGGTCTGGTATGGTGGTGTTATCCAGTCACAGTATGGCGGTATTGGTCAGGTCTGGTATGGCAGTGTTATCCAGTCACAGTATGACAGTATTGGTCAGGTCTGGTATGGCAGTGTTATCCAGTCATAGTATGGCGGTATTGGTCAGGTGTGGTATGACAGTGCTATCCAGTCACAGTAAGGTGGTATTGGTCAGGCCTGGTGTGGCGGTGTTATCCAATTACAGTATGGCGGTATTGGTCAGGTCTGGTATAGAAGTTTTTTCCAGTCATAGTATGGTGGTATTGGTCAGGTGTGTTATGACAGTGTTACCCAGTCACAGTTTGGCGGTATTGGTCAGGTCTGGCTGGTATGACAGTGTTATCCAGTCACAGTATGGCGGTATTGGTCAGGTCTGGTGTGGCGGTGTTATCCAGTCACAGTATGGCGGTATTAAACATGTATGGTATGGCAGTGTTATCCAGTCACAGTATGGCGGGTATTGGTCAGGTCTGGTATGACAGTGTTATCCAGTCACAGTATGGCGGTATTGGTCAGGTGTGGTATGGCAGTGTTATCCAGTCACAGTATGACAGTATTGGTCAGGTCTGGTATGGCAGTGTTATCCAGTCATAGTATGGCGGTATTGGTCAGGTCTGGTATGACAGTGTTATCCAGTCACAGTATGGCGGTATTGGTCAGGTGTGGTATGACAGTGCTATCCAGTCACAGTAAGGTGGTATTGGTCAGGCCTGGTGTGGCGGTGTTATCCAATTACAGTATGGCGGTATTGGTCAGGTCTGGTATAGAAGTTTTTTCTCAGTCATAGTATGGTGGTATTGGTCAGGTGTGTTATGACAGTGTTACCCAGTCACAGTTTGGCGGTATTGGTCAGGTCTGGCTGGTATGACAGTGTTATCCAGTCACAGTATGGCGGTATTGGTCAGGTCTGGTGTGGCGGTGTTATCCAGTCACAGTATGGCGGTATTAAACAGGTATGGTATGGCAGTGTTATCCAGTCACAGTATGGCGGTATTGGTCAGGTCTGGTATGACAGTGTTATCCAGTCACAGTATGGCGGTATTGGTCAGGTCTGGTATGACAGTGTTATCCAGTCACAGTATTGCGGTATTGGTCAGGCTTGGTGTGGCAGTGTTATCCAGTCACAGTATGGCGGTATTGGTCAGTTCTGGTATGACAGTGTTATCCAGTCACAGTATGGGGGTATTGGTCAGGCTTGGTGTGGCAGTGTTATCCAGTCACAGTATGGCGGTATTGGTCCAGGCCTGGTGTGACAGTGTTATCCAGTCACAGTATGGCGGTATTGGTCAGGTCTGGTATGACAGTGTTATCCAGTCACAGTATGGCAGTATTGGTCAGGTCTGGAATGACAGTGTTATCCAGTCACAGTATGGCGGTATTGGTCAGGCTTGGTGTGGCGGTGTTAAATGTGATGTGTGGAGCTATTACCTACCTATCCTGATGGTAATTGGTGAGTGAGAATGGGCGTCTTCAGGTTCAGTGCTTAGGGCAGCAGCAGCTGGTAATACTGTCCTGTATACATGTACTGTATAGATGGAGTAGGGGGTCCTGTATATATGTACTGTATAGATGGAGTAGGGGTCCTGTATACATGTACTGTATAGATGGAGTAGGGGGTCCTGTATAGATGGAGTAGGGGGTCCTGTATATACATGAACTGTATAGATGGAGTAGGGGGCCCTGTATACATTGTACTGTATAGATGGAGTAGGGGGCCCTGTATACATGTACTGTATAGGTGGAGTAGGGGGTCCTGTATACATATACTGTATAGATTGAGTAGGGGGTCCTGTATACATGTACTGTATAGATGGAGTAGGGGGTCCTGTATACATGTACTGTATAGATGGAGTAGGGGGTCCTGTATACATGTACTGTATAGATGGAGTAGGGGACCCTGTATACATGTACTGTATAGATGGAGTAGGGGGTCCTGTATACATGTACTGTATAGATGGAGTAGGGGGTCCTGTATACCTGTATAGATGGAGTAGGGGGTCCTGTATATACCTGTACTGTATAGATGGAGTAGGGGGTCTACCCAGTTATTTCTGTGGATCTGTTGTGAGGCAGCTGCCCTAGCAACCATTCACATTCCAGCTCCCTGTGAAAATGAAAGCAGTAATCCTATTGGTTTACTGCTGGAGACATGCAGCTAATTATATCACCTGTGTTTGCAGTGTGGAGATTTTCCCATTCATCTCTATGGGGCGCCGCTCTTCCCCCTCCCCCTCCCCTCCTGTACATCTGGCGGGGACGGGACCTTCACAATAACCTTCCCGGGCACCCAATGTATCTGTGTGCCAAATTTGGGGTCAAACGGTTCAGGCGTTTGGAAGTCTATTTGGGACAGACAGACAGACAGACAGATAGACAGACAGACTTTCATTTTTATTATATAGACTAGAAAATGTACCCGGCGCTGCCCGGGTATAAAGTGTCAGTGTGTTAATTAGATTTGTTCTAAGGTGCCCAGGAGGCCAAGCTAAAGGTATTGTTTCATCTGAGTTAATCAGTGGAATTAGTGTATTCCTGTAGTGCATAGTTGGAGGGATTCTGTATACCCACAATGTATAGTTTTTTAGGGGTCTCGCATATCTGTAGTGCATAGTTGGGGGGGCTGTATACCTATAGTGTATAAATGAGGGAGGTCCTGTATACCTGCAGTGTACAGTTGGTGAAGGTCCTGTATACCTATTACTGTATAGTTCGGGGGTCCTGTATACCTGTAGTATATAGTTGGTGCTGTATACCTGTAATGTATAGTTGGTTGAGGTCTTGTATACCTGTAGTTTATAGTTTGAGGGTCCTGGATACCTGTAGTGTATAATTGGTGGAGGTCTTGTATACCTGTAGTATATAGTTCGGGGGTCCTGTATACCTGTAGTAAATAGTTTGAGGGTCCTGTATAACTATAGTATAGAGTTGGTGGAGGTCCTGTATACCTGTAGTGTATAGTTTGGGGTCCGATATACCTGTAGTATATAGCTGGTGGTGTTCCTGTATACCTATAGTATATTTGGGGTCCTGTATACTTGTAGTATAGAGTTGGTGAAGGTGCTGTATACCTGTATTATAGAGTTGGTGTAGGTCCTGTATACCAGTAGTGTATAGTTTTTGGGGTCCTGTATACCTGTAGTGTATAGTTGGTGGAGGTCCTGTATACCCTGAAGTATATAGTTGGTGGAGGTCCTGTATACCTGTAGTATATAGTTTGGGGTCCTGTATACCTGTAGTGTAAAGTTTGGGGTCCTGTATACCTATAGTATATAGTTTTGTGGAGGTCCCGTGCACTTGTAGTATATAGTTTTGGGGTCCTGTATACCTGTAGTGTCCTGTATACCTGCAGGGTTGTATTTACCCGTATGGCAGTGTTATTCAGTCACAGAGTGTCGGTATTGGTCATGTCTGGTATGGGGGGTGTTATCCAGTCACAGTATGGCGGGTATTGGTCAGGTCTGTGTGGCGGTGTTATCCAGTCACGGTATGGTGGTATTGGTCAGGTCTGGTATAGCAGTGGTTATCCAGTCACAGTATGGCAGTATCGGTCAGGTCTGATATGATGGTGTTATCCAGTCACAGTATGGTGGTATTGGTCAGGACTGGTGTGGCGGTGTTACCCGTCACAGTTTGCCGGTATTGGTCAGGTCTGGTATGGCAGTGTTATCCAGTCACAGTATGGCGGTATTGGTCAGGTCTGGTATGACAGTGTTATCCAGCACAGTATGGCGGTATTGGTCAGGGTCTGGTATGGCAGTGTTATCCAGTCACAGTATGGGCGGTATTGGTCAGGTCTGGTGTGGCAGTTGTTATCCAGTCACAGTATGGCGGTAATTGGTCAGGTCTGGTGTGGCAGTGTTATCCAGTCACAGTATGGCGGTATTGGTCAGGTCTGGTGTGGCGGTGTTTATCCAGTCACAGTATGGCGGTATTGGTCAGGTCTGGCAGTGTTATCCAGTCACAGTATGGCGGTATTGGTCAGGTCTGGTATGACAGTGTTATCCAGCACAGTATGGCGGTATTGGTCATGGTCTGGTGTAGCAGTGTTACCCAGTCACAGTTTGGTATATCTGTTGTGCCCTGTATATACAGGTACTGTATGGATGGAGTAGGGGGTCCTGTATATACATGTTCTGTATAGATGGAGTAGGGGGCCCTGTATATACATGTACTGTATAGATGGAGTAGGGGGCCCTGTATATACATGTCCTGTATAGATGGAGTAGGGGGTCCTGTATATACATGTACTGTATAGTTGGAGTAGGGGGTCCTGTATATACATGTACTGTATAGATGGAGTAGGAGGTCCTGTATATACATGTACTGTATAGATGGAGTAGGGGGTCCTGTATATACATGTACTGTATAGATGGAGTAGGGGTCCTGTATATACATGTACTGTATAGATGGAGTAGGGGGTCCTGTATATACATGTACTGTATAGATGGAGTAGGGGCTCCTGTATATACTTGTACTGTATAGATGGAGTAGGGGGGCCCTGTATATATTGTACTGTATAGATGGAGTAGGGGGTCCTGTATATACATGTACTGTATAGATGGAGTAGGGGGCCCTGTATATACATTGTACTGTATAGATGGAGTAGGGGGGCCCTGTATATACATGTACTGTATAGATGGAGTTAGGGGGCCCTGTATATACATGTACTGTATAGATGGAGTAGGGGGTCCTGTAATATACATGTACTGTATAGATGGAGTAGGGGGTCCTGTATATACATGTACTGTATAGATGGAGTGGGGGTTCCTGTATATACATGTACTGTATAGATGGAGTAGGGGGCCCTGTATATACATGTACTGTATAGATGGAGTAGGGGGTCCTGTATATACAATGTAGTGTATAGATGGAGTAGGGGGGTACGGTATATACATGTACTGTATGGATGGAGTAGGGGGCTCTGTATATTACATGTACTGTATAGATGGAGTAGGGGGCCCTGTATATACATGTAATGTATAGATGGAGTAGGGGGCCCTGTATATACATGTACTGTATAGATGGAGTAGGGGGTCCTGTATATACATGTACTGTATAGATGGAGTAGGGGGTCCTGTATATACATGTACTGTATAGATGGAGTAGGGGGTCTACCAGTTATTACTGTGGATGTTGTGAGGCAGCTTCCCTAGCAACCAATGCTCCCTGTGAAAATGAAAGCAGTAATCCTATTGGTTGCTAAGGCTCCAACTGCCGTGTCTGCTGCAGCTAATTATATCACCTGTGTTTGCAGTGAGGAGATTTTCCCATTCACTTATGAGGCGCATCAACTTTCTCCTGGGTTCCACCTCCTGTAATTCTGGCGGGACGGGGGACCTCGAATCCTTCACGGCACCCAATGTATCTGTGTGCAAATTTGGGGTCAAAAACGGTTCAGGCGTTTGGGAAGTCTATAGAGGACAGGACAGGACAGAAGGCATGACAGACAGACCCCGACTTTGATTTTATGCAGATAGATAGTCCATGATAAGGCAGGGGACATATATGCATATAAAAAGATTAGAAAAAATTGTGGGTTTTAATAAAGTTGTTTATTTTAGTATTGTCCCCCAGGAAATCACCATAGAATTCAAATTAGAGGATGACTGAACAAATTGCGTAGGATTCGTGCAAATAACACAGTCAATTCGCTTAGTTCAGTGATAGCAAGTTCACTGAGATTGGGTCAACAATTTGCTAAACATGGGTGCTGCATATGTAGGTTACAGAACTGTCATTGGTGGGAGCAAGAACTGGGTTTGGTGGAGCAGGATGAATAATCACTGGGGTTGCTGGCAAATCCCACTTATAGGAACCTCCCCTCCCCTCTATATAGGGTGATTGGCTCCTGGAGGCGGACAGTCGGCTGTGTATAGTGTGAGAGAAGGAATTTCAGCTGGGTGGCAGGGAGAGAATACAGAGAGATAGGGTCAGAGATGAGGAGGGGGGTGGATTGTGGGGTACATTTCAGGGGGAGCACTGAAGCATTGTCCAGTGATACAAGTAACTGGGTGACTGTTCTGGGGTACATTATAGAAGTCACTGGGTGCTGGGTGTGCATTATAGGAAGTCACTGGGTGCTGGGTTGTACATTATAGGAAGTCACTGGGTACTGGGTGGGTGTAATTATAGGAAGTCACTGGGTGCTGGTGTACATTATAGGAAGTCACTGGGTGCTGGGTTGTGCATTATAGGAAGTCACTGGGCTGGGTGTGCATATAGGAAGTCACTGGGTGCTGGGTGTGCATTATAGGAAGTCACTGGGTCTGGGTGTGCATTATAGGAAGTCACTGGGTGCTGGGTGTGCATTATAGGAAGTCACTGGGTGCTGGGTGGGATTATAGGAAGTCACTGGGTGCTGGGTGTGCATTATAGGAAGTCACTGGGTGCTGGGTGTACATTATAGGAAGTCACTGAGTACTGGGTGTGCATTATAGGAAGTCACTGAGTGCTGGGTGTGCATTATAGAAAGTCACTGGGTGCTGGGTGTACATTATAGGAAGTCACTGAGTGCTGGGTGTGCATTATAGGAAGTCACTGGGTGCTGGGTTTGCATTATAGGAAGTCACTGGGTGCTGGGTGTGCATTATAGGAAGTCATTGGGTGCTGGGTGTACATTATAGGAAGCACTGGGTGCTGGGTGCACATTATAGGAAGTCACTGGGTGCTGGGTGTGAATTATAGGAAGTCACTGAGTGCTGGGTGTGCATTATAGGAAGTCACTGGGTGCTGGGTGTGCATTATAGGAAGTCACTGGGTGCTGGGGTACATTATAGGAAGTCACTGAGTGCTGGGTGTACATTATAGGAAGTCACTGGGTGCTGGGTGTGCATTATAGGAAGCACTGAGTGCTGGGTGTGCATTATAGGAAGTCACTGAGTGCTGGGTGTACATTATAGGAAGTCACTGGGTGCTGGGTGTGCATTATAGGAAGTCACTGGGTGCTGGGGTGTGCATTATAGGAAGTCACTGAGTGCTGGGTGTACATTATAGGAAGTCACTGGGTGCTGGGTGTACATTATAGGAAGTCACAGTAAACACAGTGTCCATCTTAATACCCTTACTGGGTGCTCATCCCAATGTCCACTGCTGTCCATGGCAGATATCGAATGATTGATAGACTGTTTGAAATTTTTTTATTGTATTTACATATTCCAATTCTTGACACTGTCACGGTAGAAGCTGTTGAAAAAATGCCACTCTGTAATAGTCCCACTATTGTAGCTACCATAGTTTGTCTGTTTAATGAAATTCGTTTGAATGCAATTCGCAAATATTCTCGAACTTCGCAAAACAAAATTTCCGAGTGATTTCGCTAATCTCAAATTAAAATGTTATAATATACCACAGAAAAAATCAACCAATGCCAATACAGAATTGTTAATTACTTCTATTTTTAAGAATTGTGGCCTTTCAGTATTTATCAGCTACCGTATGCCACATACTTCCCACAGGAAGTTGTGTAGTTCTTTCCAGTCCAGCACAGTTCTTCATGGCATGGCAAAGCATTTGTTTTAGGGTCTCCAAACTGCGGCCCTCCAGCTGTTGCAAAACTACATTTCCCATTCATGCCTGGACAGCCAAATATAAAGCTTTAGTTTAGGCATGATGGGAGTTATAGTTTTGCAACAGCTGGAGGGCCGCAGTTTGGAGACCCATGGTTTAGATAATTGCAGATGATTGGACAACTAAAATAAAGGTATATACTGTATAGACTATATAGCCATGTACGCTGTTTGGAATGTGTCTATTAACCCCTTAAGGACAGAGCCTGAAATGGCCTTAAGGACAGAGACAAATTTTATGAATATGACCTGTGTCACTTTAGTCATTAATAAATTCGACATGCTTTTAACATATCTGGCTGATTCTGAGATTGTTTTCTCGTGACATATTGTACTTCACATTTTGGTAAAATGGAGTCCGATGCTATAATGAATCTTATGAAAAAAAACAAAATAACGGGAAAAATTGTGAAAAAAAATGCATTTTTCCAACTTTGAAACTCTTCTGCTTTTACAGAAAATGGTTATGCCACATAAATTATATATTAAATAGCATTAGCAACATGTCTACTTTATGTTGGCGGCATTTATTAAAATATCTTTAATATTTTTTAGACAATAGAAAGCTTAAAACATTAGCAGCAACTTCCAAATTTTCTGCAAAATTTCAGAATCAGATATTTTTAGGGACCTGTTCGGGTTTAAAGTGTATTTGAGGGGACTGTATGTTAGAAAGCCCCACAAAGCACCCCATTTCAGAAACTGCACCCCCCAAACTCTGCAAAAGCACATCCAGAAAGTTTTTTTTAACCCTTTAGGGAAGTCACAGAAATAAAAAGCTAAGTGTGTAAGAAATTTGAAATTTGAAATTTTCTGTGCAGAGATTTTATTGTACTTCAATATTTTTCATAATTATAAACATTACAAAGAAATGCACCCCAATACTGATTGCCCCGTTTCTGCAGTTTATAGAAAATACCCCATATTGTGGCCCTATTGCGCTGTTTGACGCAACACAAGCCTCCGATACAAAGGAGCGCCTAGTGAATTTCAATGGCTCCGTTATATTTGGTCATTTTTGACTGTACCATTTCAGGTTGGCAGAGGCTCTGGGGTGCCAAAAAACTGGAAACCCCCCACAAGGGACATCATTCTGGAAACTACACCCCTGAAGGAATGTAACAAGGGGTGCGGTGAGCATCTGGACCCCACAGGTGTTTTACAGATTTTCAGAATAATGTGGCGAGATAAAAGAACATTTTTTTTTTACACTAAAATGTTGTTCTAGCCTTCAATTTTTCATTTTCACAAAGGGATACAAGGAAAAAAAAACACAAAAAACGTGTAGCGCAGTTCCTCCCGAGTACAGAAATACCCCACATGTGGACATAAGTGCCCAAGCGGGCGCAGGATGAGCGTCCAAAGGGAAGGAGCGCCATTTGGCTTTTGGAAGCTGGATTTCACTGGAATGGATTTCAAGGGTCATGTCGCATTACAGAGCCTCATGCTGCCAAACACTGGAAACCCGCACAAGGGACCCCATTCTGGAAACTACACCCCTCAAGGAATCTAACAAGGGGTTCAGTAAGCATATGGACCCCACTGGTGACGGGGCACAAAATGGGAACAATGTGACGTGAAAGGAAAAAAAATCATTTTTTCACTTTCACGGCACAAATGTGCCTGTATAAAGGGGGTCCATATCCTCACTGCACCACTTGTTAGGTTCCTTGAGGGGTTGTAGTTTCCAGAATGGGGTCAATTTGTGGGGGGGTTCCAGTGTTTTGGCAGCACGAGGGCTCTGTAAATGCGACATGGCCATGAAATTCATTCCAGTGAAATCCAGCTTCCAAAAATCCAAATGGCGCTCCTTCCTTCGGAGGCTTGCCCTGCACCACATGGTGCTGATGCTTTATGTCATATGTGGGGTATTTACGGACTGGGGGGAAATTGCTCTACACATTTTGTGTGTTTTTTTTCTCTTTTAACCCCTTGTGAAAATGAAAAATTAAAGGCTATAACCAACAATATATATATATATAGTGTAAAAAAATTTTAATATTCATTTTCACGCCACATTGTTCCACATTTGTGCCCGTCACCAGTGGGGTCATTAGCTCACTACACCCCTTGTTACATTCCCTGAGGGTTGTAGTTTTCATAATGGGGCACTTGTGTGTGTGTGTGTGGGGGGGGGGGGGGGGTTCACTGCTTTGGCAACACAGGGAGTTTTAAATGCAAACATGGCCCTTGAAATCCATTCTACCCAAATCCAGCCCAAAAAAGCAAAATGGCGCTCCATCATATTGGAGGCTTGCTTGCGGCCGCACAGCGCCCTTAAGTCCACATGTGGGTATTTCCGTATTCGGGGGAAATTTCTCTACATGTTTTGTTCTGTTTCTTCTCTTTTAACCCCTTGTGCAAATGAGAAATGTCAAGACTAGATCCAATGATGTTGTGTAAAAATAAAATTTTTTTACACTAAATTTGGCCTAGCCGTTTGAATTTTCATTTTCACAAGGGTTTAAAAGAAAAAAAAAAAACACAAAACGTGTAGAGCAGTTTGTCCGAGTACGGAAATACCCCACATGTGACATAAAACGTCATGCGGCCGCAAGACGGAGCGCCATTTGGCTTTTGGATGTGGATTTGGCTGAAATGGATTTCAAGGGCCATGTTGCATTTGCAGAGACCTATGCTACCAGGACAGTGGTAAACTCCCACAAACTGACCACATTCTGGAAACTACACCCTCAAGGAATCTAACAAGGGGTGTAGTGAGCATATGGATCCCCACTGGTGACGGGCACAAATAGGGAACAATGTGACCGTGAAAAGTGAAAAAATTTCCTTTTTTTCATTTTCACAAGGCACAAATGTGCCGTCATCAAGC
>NW_027208527.1:0-55851 GCF_027789765.1 Dendropsophus ebraccatus | reverse complement strand
CGCATTTGTTTTATTGAACATGCCCGCGCGATGGGGGCGGGGCTTACCGGCTTAAGCCCGGTACAGTCGGCAACTTGCAGTGCGTTGCGTAGCGTCGGGGCTTACCGCGATGGGGCGGGGCTTACCGGCTTAAGCCCGGTATACAGTCGGCAATTTGCAGTGCGTTGCGTAGCGTCGGTGCCGGGGGGCGGGGCTTACCGCGATGGGGCGGGGCTTACCGGCTTAAGCCGGTACAGATGGAAACATGCAGTGCATTGCATAGCGTCGGTGCGGGGGGCGGGGCTTACCGCGATGGGGCGGGGCTTACCGGCTTAAGCCCTGTACAGTCGGCAACATACAGTGCATTGCGTAGCGTCGGTGCCGGGGGCGGGGCTTACCGCCATGGGGCGGGGCTTACCGCGTCATGCCAGGTACAGTGTGCAACTATGGCAACATGCAATGCTTACTGTCACCTTTTCAGCAGACGCAACCCATCATTTCCTTGGCGCTGAAGCGGCTGCTACTTTTCATAACATAGCACCGCCACTTGTTTTTTTAAACATGCCCTCATTTAAATTGCATTGGAGTAGAGGCAGCACGGTGGCTCAGTGGTTAGCACAGTAGCCTTGCAGCGCTGGGGTCCTGGGTTCAACTCCCACTAAGGGCAAAAAACCAATTGCATTGCAGTGAATTACATAGCATTGGGTCGGCGCAGGGGGCGTGGCTCGCCGGCTTAAGCCTGGTATGATTGGCCACGTGCATTGGGTGGGGGCGGGGCTTACCGGCTTTAGCCTGGTACAGTTGACAACACGCAATGCTTACTGCCACCTCTTCAGCAGACGCAACACTTCGTTACCTTTTGCGCTGGGGCCGCTGTTACTTCTCATGGCATAGCACCGCCATTTGTTTTATTGAACATGCCCGCGCGATGGGGGCGTGGCTTACCGGCTTAAGCCCGGTACAGTCGGCAACTTGCAGTGCATTGC
The DNA here is from genome assembly GCF_027789765.1 of Dendropsophus ebraccatus. NCBI lineage: Eukaryota > Metazoa > Chordata > Amphibia > Anura > Hylidae > Dendropsophus > Dendropsophus ebraccatus. The sequence continues at coordinate 54,886 of NW_027208527.1, read as the reverse complement.
ATAGCGTCGGTGCCGGGGGCGGGGCTTACCGCGATGGGGCGGGGCTTACCGGCTTAAGCCGGTACAGTCGGCAATTTGCAGTGCAGTGCGTAGCGTCGGTGCCGGGGGGCGGGGCTTACCGCGATGGGCGGGGCTTACCGGCTTAAGCCCGGTACAGTCGGCAACTTGCAGTGCATTGCATAGCGTCGGTGCCGGGGGCGGGGCTTACCGGCTTAAGCCCGGTACAGTCGGCAACTTGCAGTGCATTGCGTAGCGTCGGTGCCGGGGGCGGGCTTACCGCGATGGGGCGGGGCTTACCGGCTTAAGCCCGGTACAGATGGAAACATGCAGTGCATTGCATAGCGTCGGTGCCGGGGGCGGGGCTTACCGCGATGGGGCGGGCTTACCGGCTTAAGCCCTGTACAGTCGGCAACACACAGTGCATTGCGTAGCGTCGGTGCCGGGGCGGGGCTTACCGCCATGGGGGCGGGGCTTACCGCGTCATGCCAGGTACAGTGTGCAACTATGGCAACATGCAATGCTTACTGTCACCTTTTCAGCAGACGCAACCCATCATTTCCTTTGGCGCTGAAGCGGCTGCTACTTTCATAACATAGCACCGCCACTGTTTTTTTAAACATGCCCTCATTTAAATTGCATTGGAGTAGAGGCAGCACGGTGGCTCAGTGGTTAGCACAGTAGCCTTGCAGCGCTGGGGTCCTGGGTTCAACCACTAAGGGCAAAAAACCAATTGCATTGCAGTGAATTACATAGCATTGGGTCGGCGCAGGGGGCGTGGCTCGCCGGCTTAAGCCTGGTATGATTGGCCACGTGCATTGGGTGGGGGCGGGGCTTACCGGCTTTAGCCTGGTACAGTTGACAACACGCAATGCTTACTGCCACCTCTTCAGCAGACGCAACACTTCGTTACCTTTTGCGCTGGGGCCGCTGTTACTTCTCATGGCATAGCACCGCCATTTGTTTTATTGAACATGCCCGCGCGATGGGGGCGTGGCTTACCGGCTTAAGCCCGGTACAGTCGGCAACTTGCAGTGCATTGCATAGCGTCGGTGCCGGGGGCGGGGCTTACCGCGATGGGGGCGGGGCTTACCGGCTTAAGCCCGGTACAGTCGGCAATTTGCAGTGCGTTGCGTAGCGTCGGTGCCGGGGGGGGGGCTTACCGCGATGGGGCGGGGCTTACCGGCTTAAGCCCGGTACAGTCGGCAACTTGCAGTGCATTGCATAGCGTCGGTGCCGGGGGCGGGGCTTACCGGCTTAAGCCCGGTACAGACGGCAACATGCAGTGCATGCGTAGCGTCGGTGCCGGGGGCGGGGCTTACCGCGATGGGGCGGGGCTTACCGGCTTAAGCCCGGTACAGATGGAAACATGCAGTGCATTGCATAGCGTCGGTGCCGGGGCGGGGCTTACCGCGATGGGGCGGGGCTTACCGGCTTAAGCCCTGTACAGTCGGCAACACACAGTGCATTGCGTAGCGTCGGTGCCGGGGGCGGGGCTTACCGCCATGGGGCGGGGCTTACCGCGTCATGCCAGGTACAGTGTGCAACTATGGCAACATGCAATGCTTACTGTCACCTTTTCAGCAGACGCAACCCATCATTTCCTTTGGCGCTGAAGCGGCTGCTACTTTTCATAACATAGCACCGCCACTTGTTTTTTAAACATGCCCTCATTTAAATTGCATTGGAGTAGAGGCAGCACGGTGGCTCAGTGGTTAGCACAGTAGCCTTGCAGCGCTGGGGTCCTGGGTTCAACTCCCACTAAGGGCAAAAAACCAATTGCATTGCAGTGAATTACATAGCATTGGGTCGGCGCAGGGGGCGTGGCTCGCCGGCTTAAGCCTGGTATGATTGGCCACGTGCATTGGGTGGGGGCGGGGCTTACCGGCTTTAGCCTGGTACAGTTGACAACACGCAATGCTTACTGCCACCTCTTCAGCAGACGCAACACTTCGTTACCTTTTGCGCTGGGGCCGCTGTTACTTCTCATGGCATAGCACCGCCATTTGTTTTATTGAACATGCCCGCGCGATGGGGGCGTGGCTTACCGGCTTAAGCCCGGTACAGTCGGCAACTTGCAGTGCATTGCATAGCGTCGGTGCCGGGGGCGGGGCTTACCGCGATGGGGGCGGGGCTTACCGGCTTAAGCCCGGTACAGTCGGCAATTTGCAGTGCGTGCGTAGCGTCGGTGCGGGGGGCGGGGCTTACCGCGATGGGGCGGGGCTTACCGGCTTAAGCCCGGTACAGTCGGCAACTTGCAGTGCATTGCATAGCGTCGGTGCCGGGGGCGGGGCTTACCGGCTTAAGCCCGGTACAGTCGGCAACTTGCAGTGCATTGCGTAGCGTCGGTGCCGGGGGCGGGGCTTACCGCGATGGGGCGGGGCTTACCGGCTTAAGCCCGGTACAGATGGAAACATGCAGTGCATTGCATAGCGTCGGTGCCGGGGGCGGGGCTTACCGCGATGGGGCGGGGCTTACCGGCTTAAGCCCTGTACAGTCGGCAACACACAGTGCATTGCGTAGCGTCGGTGCCGGGGGCGGGGCTTACCGCCATGGGGGCGGGGCTTACCGCGTCATGCCAGGTACAGTGTGCAACTATGGCAACATGCAATGCTTACTGTCACCTTTTCAGCAGACGCAACCCATCATTTCCTTTGGCGCTGAAGCGGCTGCTACTTTTCATAACATAGCACCGCCACTGTGTTTTTTAAAACATGCCCTCATTTAAATTGCATTGGAGTAGAGGCAGCACGGTGGCTCAGTGGTTAGCACAGTAGCCTTGCAGCGCTGGGGTCCTGGGTTCAACTCCACTAAGGGCAAAAAACCAATTGCATTGCAGTGAATTACATAGCATTGGGTCGGCGCAGGGGGCGTGGCTCGCCGGCTTAAGCCTGGTATGATTGGCCACGTGCATTGGGTGGGGGCGGGGCTTACCGGCTTTAGCCTGGTACAGTTGACAACACGCAATGCTTACTGCCACCTCTTCAGCAGACGCAACACTTCGTTACCTTTTGCGCTGGGGCCGCTGTTACTTCTCATGGCATAGCACCGCCATTTGTTTTATTGAACATGCCCGCGCGATGGGGGCGTGGCTTACCGGCTTAAGCCCGGTACAGTCGGCAACTTGCAGTGCATTGCATAGCGTCGGTGCCGGGGGCGGGGCTTACCGCGATGGGGGCGGGGCTTACCGGCTTAAGCCCGGTACAGTCGGCAATTTGCAGTGCGTTTGCGTAGCGTCGGTGCCGGGGGGCGGGGCTTACCGCGATGGGGCGGGGCTTACCGGCTTAAGCCCGGTACAGAGGAAACATGCAGTGCATTGCATAGCGTCGGTGCCGGGGGGCGGGGCTTACCGCGATGGGGCGGGGCTTACGGCTTAAGCCCTGTACAGTCGGCAACATACAGTGCATTGCGTAGCGTCGGTGCCGGGGGCGGGGCTTACCGCCATGGGGGCGGGGCTTACCGCGTCATGCCAGGTACAGTGTGCAACTATGGCAACATGCAATGCTTACTGTCACCTTTTCAGCAGACGCAACCCATCATTTCCTTTGGCGCTGAAGCGGCTGCTACTTTTCATAACATAGCACCGCCACTTGTTTTTTAAACATGCCCTCATTTAAATTGCATTGGAGTAGAGGCAGCACGGTGGCTCAGTGGTTAGCACAGTAGCCTTGCAGCGCTGGGGTCCTGGGTTCAACTCCCACTAAGGGCAAAAAACCAATTGCATTGCAGTGAATTACATAGCATTGGGTCGGCGCAGGGGGCGTGGCTCGCCGGCTTAAGCCTGGTATGATTGGCCACGTGCATTGGGTGGGGGCGGGGCTTACCGGCTTTAGCCTGGTACAGTTGACAACACGCAATGCTTACTGCCACCTCTTCAGCAGACGCAACACTTCGTTACCTTTTGCGCTGGGGCCGCTGTTACTTCTCATGGCATAGCACCGCCATTTGTTTTATTGAACATGCCCGCGCGATGGGGGCGTGGCTTACCGGCTTAAGCCCGGTACAGTCGGCAACTTGCAGTGCATTGCATAGCGTCGGTGCCGGGGGCGGGGCTTACCGCGATGGGGGCGGGGCTTACCGGCTTAAGCCCGGTACAGTCGGCAATTTGCAGTGCGTTGCGTAGCGTCGGTGCGGGGGCGGGGCTTACGCGATGGGGCGGGGCTTACCGGCTTAAGCCCGGTACAGTCGGCAACTTGCAGTGCATTGCATAGCGTCGGTGCCGGGGGCGGGGCTTACCGGCTTAAGCCCGGTACAGTCGGCAACTTGCAGTGCATTGCGTAGCGTCGGTGCCGGGGGCGGGGCTTACCGCGATGGGGCGGGGCTTACCGGCTTAAGCCCGGTACAGATGGAAACATGCAGTGCATTGCATAGCGTCGGTGCCGGGGGCGGGGCTTACCGCGATGGGGCGGGACTTACCGGCTTAAGCCCTGTACAGTCGGCAACACACAGTGCATTGCGTAGCGTCGGTGCCGGGGGCGGGGCTTACCGCCATGGGGGCGGGGCTTACCGCGTCATGCCAGGTACAGTGTGCAACTATGGCAACATGCAATGCTTACTGTCACCTTTTCAGCAGACGCAACCCATCATTTCCTTGGCGCTGAAGCGGCTGCTACTTTTCATAACATAGCACCGCCACTTGTTTTTTAAACATGCCCTCATTTAAATTGCATTGGAGTAGAGGCAGCACGGTGGCTCAGTGGTTAGCACAGTAGCCTTGCAGCGCTGGGGTCCTGGGTTCAACTCCCACTAAGGGCAAAAAACCAATTGCATTGCAGTGAATTACATAGCATTGGGTCGGCGCAGGGGGCGTGGCTCGCCGGCTTAAGCCTGGTATGATTGGCCACGTGCATTGGGTGGGGGCGGGGCTTACCGGCTTTAGCCTGGTACAGTTGACAACACGCAATGCTTACTGCCACCTCTTCAGCAGACGCAACACTTCGTTACCTTTTGCGCTGGGGCCGCTGTTACTTCTCATGGCATAGCACCGCCATTTGTTTTATTGAACATGCCCGCGCGATGGGGGCGTGGCTTACCGGCTTAAGCCCGGTACAGTCGGCAACTTGCAGTGCATTGCATAGCGTCGGTGCCGGGGGCGGGGCTACCGCGATGGGGGCGGGGCTTACCGGCTTAAGCCCGGTACAGTCCCGGCAATTTGCAGTGCGTGAGTAGCGTCGGTGCCGGGGGGGCGGGCTTACCGCGATGGGGCGGGGCTTACCGGCTTAAGCCCGGTACAGTCGGCAACTTGCAGTGCATGCATAGCGTCGGTGCCGGGGGCGGGGCTTACCGGCTTACGCCCGGTACAGTCGGCAACTTGCAGTGCATTGCGTAGCGTCGGTGCGGGGGGCGGGGCTTACCGCGATGGGGCGGGGCTTACCGGCTTAAGCCCGGTACAGATGGAAACATGCAGTGCATTGCATAGCGTCGGTGCCGGGGGCGGGGCTTACCGCGATGGGGCGGGGCTTACCGGCTTAAGCCCTGTACAGTCGGCAACACACAGTGCATTGCGTAGCGTCGGTGAGGGGGCGGGGCTTACCGCCATGGGGGCGGGGCTTACCGCGTCATGCCAGGTACAGTGTGCAACTATGGCAACATGCAATGCTTACTGTCACCTTTTCAGCAGACGCAACCCATCATTTCCTTTGGCGCTGAAGCGGCTGCTACTTTTCATAACATAGCACCGCCACTTGTTTTTTAAACATGCCCTCATTTAAATTGCATTGGAGTAGAGGCAGCACGGTGGCTCAGTGGTTAGCACAGTAGCCTTGCAGCGCTGGGGTCCTGGGTTCAACTCCCACTAAGGGCAAAAAACCAATTGCATTGCAGTGAATTACATAGCATTGGGTCGGCGCAGGGGGCGTGGCTCGCCGGCTTAAGCCTGGTATGATTGGCCACGTGCATTGGGTGGGGGCGGGGCTTACCGGCTTTAGCCTGGTACAGTTGACAACACGCAATGCTTACTGCCACCTCTTCAGCAGACGCAACACTTCGTTACCTTTTGCGCTGGGGCCGCTGTTACTTCTCATGGCATAGCACCGCCATTTGTTTTATTGAACATGCCCGCGCGATGGGGGCGGGGCTTACCGGCTTAAGCCCGGTACAGTCGGCAACTTGCAGTGCATTGCATAGCGTCGGTGCCGGGGGCGGGGCTTACCGCGATGGGGCGGGGCTTACCGGCTTAAGCCCGGTACAGTCGGCAATTTGCAGTGCGTTGCGTAGCGTCGGTGCCGGGGGGCGGGCTTACCGCGATGGGGCGGGGCTTACCGGCTTAAGCCCGGTACAGTCGGCAACTTGCAGTGCATTGCATAGCGTCGGTGCCGGGGGCGGGGCTTACCGGCTTAAGCCCGGGACAGTCGGCAACTTGCAGTGCATGCGTAGCGTCGGTGCGGGGCGGGGCTTACCGCGATGGGGCGGGGCTTACCGGCTTAAGCCCGGTACAGATGGAAACATGCAGTGCATTGCATAGCGTCGGTGCGGGGGCGGGGCTTACCGCGATGGGGCGGGGCTTACCGGCTTAAGCCCTGTACAGTCGGCAACACCCAGTGCATTGCGTAGCGTCGGTGCCGGGGGCGGGGCTTACCGCCATGGGGGCGGGGCTTACCGCGTCATGCCAGGTACAGTGTGCAACTATGGCAACATGCAATGCTTACTGTCACCTTTTCAGCAGACGCAACCCATCATTTCCTTGGCGCTGAAGCGGCTGCTACTTTTCATAACATAGCACCGCCACTTGTTTTTTAAACATGCCCTCATTTAAATTGCATTGGAGTAGAGGCAGCACGGTGGCTCAGTGGTTAGCACAGTAGCCTTGCAGCGCTGGGGTCCTGGGTTCAACTCCCACTAAGGGCAAAAAACCAATTGCATTGCAGTGAATTACATAGCATTGGGTCGGCGCAGGGGGCGTGGCTCGCCGGCTTAAGCCTGGTATGATTGGCCACGTGCATTGGGTGGGGGCGGGGCTTACCGGCTTTAGCCTGGTACAGTTGACAACACGCAATGCTTACTGCCACCTCTTCAGCAGACGCAACACTTCGTTACCTTTTGCGCTGGGGCCGCTGTTACTTCTCATGGCATAGCACCGCCATTTGTTTTATTGAACATGCCCGCGCGATGGGGGCGTGGCTTACCGGCTTAAGCCCGGTACAGTCGGCAACTTGCAGTGCATTGCATAGCGTCGGTGCCGGGGGCGGGGCTTACCGCGATGGGGGCGGGGCTTACCGGCTTAAGCCCGGTACAGTCGGCAATTTGCAGTGCAGTGCGCGTAGCGTCGGTTGCCGGGGGGGCGGGCTTACCGCGATGGGGCGGGGCTTACCGGCTTAAGCCCGGTACAGTCGGCAACTTGCAGTGCATTGCATAGCGTCGGTGCCGGGGGCGGGGCTTACCGGCTTAAGCCCGGTACAGTCGGCAACTTGCAGTGCATTGCGTAGCGTCGGTGCCGGGGGCGGGGCTTACCGCGATGGGGCGGGGCTTACCGGCTTAAGCCCGGTACAGATGGAAACATGCAGTGCATTGCATAGCGTCGGTGCCGGGGGCGGGGCTTACCGCGATGGGGCGGGGCTTACCGGCTTAAGCCCTGTACAGTCGGCAACACACAGTGCATTGCGTAGCGTCGGTGCCGGGGGCGGGGCTTACCGCCATGGGGGCGGGGCTTACCGCGTCATGCCAGGTACAGTGTGCAACTATGGCAACATGCAATGCTTACTGTCACCTTTTCAGCAGACGCAAACCATCATTTCCTTTGGCGCTGAAGCGGCTGCTACTTTTCATAACATAGCACCGCCACTTGTTTTTTAAACATGCCCTCATTTAAATTGCATTGGAGTAGAGGCAGCACGGTGGCTCAGTGGTTAGCACAGTAGCCTTGCAGCGCTGGGGTCCTGGGTTCAACTCCCACTAAGGGCAAAAAACCAATTGCATTGCAGTGAATTACATAGCATTGGGTCGGCGCAGGGGGCGTGGCTCGCCGGCTTAAGCCTGGTATGATTGGCCACGTATTGGGTGGGGGCGGGGCTTACCGGCTTTAGCCTGGTACAGTTGACAACACGCAATGCTTACTGCCACCTCTTCAGCAGACGCAACACTTCGTTACCTTTTGCGCTGGGGCCGCTGTTACTTCTCATGGCATAGCACCGCCATTTGTTTTATTGAACATGCCCGCGCGATGGGGGCGTGGCTTACCGGCTTAAGCCCGGTACAGTCGGCAACTTGCAGTGCATTGCATAGCGTCGGTGCGGGGGCGGGGCTTACCGCGATGGGGGCGGGGCTTACCGGCTTAAGCCCGGTACAGTCGGCAATTTGCAGTGCGTTGCGTAGCGTCGGTGCCGGTGGGCGGGGCATACCGCGATGGGGCGGGGCTTACCGGCTTAAGCCGGTACAGATGGAAACATGCAGTGCATTGCATAGCGTCGGTGCCGGGCGGCGGCTTACCGCGATGGGGCGGGGCTTACCGGCTTAAGCCCTGTACAGTCGGCAACATACAGTGCATTGCGTAGCGTCGGTGCCGGGGGCGGGGCTTACCGCCATGGGGGCGGGGCTTACCGCGTCATGCCAGGTACAGTGTGCAACTATGGCAACATGCAATGCTTACTGTCACCTTTTCAGCAGACGCAACCCATCATTTCCTTTGGCGCTGAAGCGGCTGCTACTTTTCATAACATAGCACCGCCACTTGTTTTTTTAAACATGCCCTCATTTAAATTGCATTGGAGTAGAGGCAGCACGGTGGCTCAGTGGTTAGCACAGTAGCCTTGCAGCGCTGGGGTCCTGGGTTCAACTCCCACTAAGGGCAAAAAACCAATTGCATTGCAGTGAATTACATAGCATTGGGTCGGCGCAGGGGGCGTGGCTCGCCGGCTTAAGCCTGGTATGATTGGCCACGTGCATTGGGTGGGGGCGGGGCTTACCGGCTTTAGCCTGGTACAGTTGACAACACGCAATGCTTACTGCCACCTCTTCAGCAGACGCAACACTTCGTTACCTTTTGCGCTGGGGCCGCTGTTACTTCTCATGGCATAGCACCGCCATTTGTTTTATTGAACATGCCCGCGCGATGGGGGCGTGGCTTACCGGCTTAAGCCCGGTACAGTCGGCAACTTGCAGTGCATTGCATAGCGTCGGTGCCGGGGGCGGGGCTTACCGCGATGGGGGCGGGGCTTACCGGCTTAAGCCCGGTACAGTCGGCAATTTGCAGTGCAGTGCGTAGCGTCGGTGCCGGGGGGCGGGGCTTACCGCGATGGGCGGGGCTTACCGGCTTAAGCCCGGTACAGTCGGCAACTTGCAGTGCATTGCATAGCGTCGGTGCCGGGGGCGGGGCTTACCGGCTTAAGCCCGGTACAGTCGGCAACTTGCAGTGCATTGCGTAGCGTCGGTGCCGGGGGCGGGGCTTACCGCGATGGGGCGGGGCTTACCGGCTTAAGCCCGGTACAGATGGAAACAAGCAGTGCATTGCATAGCGTCGGTGCCGGGGGCGGGGCTTACCGCGATGGGGCGGGGCTTACCGGCTTAAGCCCTGTACAGTCGGCAACACACAGTGCATTGCGTAGCGTCGGGCCGGGGGCGGGGCTTACCGCCATGGGGGCGGGGCTTACCGCGTCATGCCAGGTACAGTGTGCAACTATGGCAACATGCAATGCTTACTGTCACCTTTTCAGCAGACGCAACCCATCATTTCCTTTGGCGCTGAAGCGGCTGCTACTTTTCATAACATAGCACCGCCACTGTTTTTTTAAACATGCCCTCATTTAAATTGCATTGGAGTAGAGGCAGCACGGTGGCTCAGTGGTTAGCACAGTAGCCTTGCAGCGCTGGGGTCCTGGGTTCAACTCCCACTAAGGGCAAAAAACCAATTGCATTGCAGTGAATTACATAGCATTGGGTCGGCGCAGGGGGCGTGGCTCGCCGGCTTAAGCCTGGTATGATTGGCCACGTGCATTGGGTGGGGGCGGGGCTTACCGGCTTTAGCCTGGTACAGTTGACAACACGCAATGCTTACTGCCACCTCTTCAGCAGACGCAACACTTCGTTACCTTTTGCGCTGGGGCCGCTGTTACTTCTCATGGCATAGCACCGCCATTTGTTTTATTGAACATGCCCGCGCGATGGGGGCGTGGCTTACCGGCTTAAGCCCGGTACAGTCGGCAACTTGCAGTGCATTGCATAGCGTCGGTGCCGGGGGCGGGGCTTACCGCGATGGGGGCGGGGCTTACCGGCTTAAGCCGGTACAGTCGGCAATTTGCAGTGCAGTGCGTAGCGTCGGTGCCGGGGGGCGGGGCTTACCGCGATGGGGCGGGGCTTACCGGCTTAAGCCCGGTACAGTCGGCAACTTGCAGTGCATTGCATAGCGTCGGGCCGGGGGGGCGGGGCTTACCGGCTTAAGCCCGGTACAGTCGGCAACTTGCAGTGCATTGCGTAGCGTCGGTGCCGGGGGCGGGGCTTACCGCGATGGGGCGGGGCTTACCGGCTTAAGCCCGGTACAGATGGAAACATGCAGTGCATTGCATAGCGTCGGTGCCGGGGGCGGGGCTTACCGCGATGGGGCGGGGCTACCGGCTTAAGCCCTGTACAGTCGGCAACACACAGTGCATTGCGTAGCGTCGGTGCCGGGGGCGGGGCTTACCGCCATGGGGCGGGGCTTACCGCGTCATGCCAGGTACAGTGTGCAACTATGGCAACATGCAATGCTTACTGTCACCTTTTCAGCAGACGCAACCCATCATTTCCTTTGGCGCTGAAGCGGCTGCTACTTTTCATAACATAGCACCGCCACTTGTTTTTTTAACATGCCCTCATTTAAATTGCATTGGAGTAGAGGCAGCACGGTGGCTCAGTGGTTAGCACAGTAGCCTTGCAGCGCTGGGGTCCTGGGTTCAACTCCCACTAAGGGCAAAAAACCAATTGCATTGCAGTGAATTACATAGCATTGGGTCGGCGCAGGGGGCGTGGCTCGCCGGCTTAAGCCTGGTATGATTGGCCACGTCATTGGGTGGGGGCGGGGCTTACCGGCTTTAGCCTGGTACAGTTGACAACACGCAATGCTTACTGCCACCTCTTCAGCAGACGCAACACTTCGTTACCTTTTGCGCTGGGGCCGCTGTTACTTCTCATGGCATAGCACCGCCATTTGTTTTATTGAACATGCCCGCGCGATGGGGGCGTGGCTTACCGGCTTAAGCCGGTACAGTCGGCAACTTGCAGTGCATTGCATAGCGTCGGTGCGGGGGCGGGGCTTACCGCGATGGGGGCGGGGCTTACCGGCTTAAGCCCGGTACAGTCGGCAATTTGCAGTGCAGTGCGTAGCGTCTCGGTGGGGGGGCGGGGCTTACCGCGATGGGGCGGGGCTTACCGGCTTAAGCCCGGTACAGTCGGCAACTTGCAGTGCATTGCATAGCGTCGGTGCGGGGGCGGGGCTTACCGGGCTTCAGCCGGTACAGTCGGCAACTTGCAGTGCATTGCGTAGCGTCGGTGCCGGGGGCGGGGCTTACCGCGATGGGGCGGGGCTTACCGGCTTAATCCCGGTACAGATGGAAACATGCAGTGCATTGCATAGCGTCGGTGCCGGGGGCGGGGCTTACCGCGATGGGGCGGGGCTTACCGGCTTAAGCCCTGTACAGTCGGCAACACACAGTGCATTGCGTAGCGTCGGTGCCGGGGGCGGGGCTTACCGCCATGGGGGCGGGGCTTACCGCGTCATGCCAGGTACAGTGTGCAACTATGGCAACATGCAATGCTTACTGTCACCTTTTCAGCAGACGCAACCCATCATTTCCTTTGGCGCTGAAGCGGCTGCTACTTTTCATAACATAGCACCGCCACTTGTTTTTTAAACATGCCCTCATTTAAATTGCATTGGAGTAGAGGCAGCACGGTGGCTCAGTGGTTAGCACAGTAGCCTTGCAGCGCTGGGGTCCTGGGTTCAACTCCCACTAAGGGCAAAAAACCAATTGCATTGCAGTGAATTACATAGCATTGGGTCGGCGCAGGGGGCGTGGCTCGCCGGCTTAAGCCTGGTATGATTGGCCACGTGCATTGGGTGGGGGCGGGGCTTACCGGCTTTAGCCTGGTACAGTTGACAACACGCAATGCTTACTGCCACCTCTTCAGCAGACGCAACACTTCGTTACCTTTTGCGCTGGGGCCGCTGTTACTTCTCATGGCATAGCACCGCCATTTGTTTTATTGAACATGCCCGCGCGATGGGGGCGTGGCTTACCGGCTTAAGCCCGGTACAGTCGGCAACTTGCAGTGCATTGCATAGCGTCGGTGCCGGGGGCGGGGCTTACCGCGATGGGGGCGGGGCTTACGGCTTAAGCCCGGTACAGTCGGCAATTTGCAGTGCGTTGCGTAGCGTCGGTGCCGGGGGGCGGGGCTTACCGCGATGGGGCGGGGCTTACCGGCTTAAGCCCGGTACAGTCGGCAACTTGCAGTGCATTGCATAGCGTCGGTGCCGGGGGCGGGGCTTACCGGCTTAAGCCGGTACAGTCGGCAACTTGCAGTGCATTGCGTAGCGTCGGTGCCGGGGGCGGGGCTTACCGCGATGGGGCGGGGCTTACCGGCTTAAGCCCGGTACAGATGGAAACATGCAGTGCATTGCATAGCGTCGGTGCCGGGGGCGGGGCTTACCGCGATGGGGCGGGGCTTACCGGCTTAAGCCTGTACAGTCGGCAACACACAGTGCATTGCGTAGCGTCGGTGCCGGGGGCGGGGCTTACCGCCATGGGGGCGGGGCTTACCGCGTCATGCCAGGTACAGGTGCAACTATGGCAACATGCAATGCTTACTGTCACCTTTTCAGCAGACGCAACCCATCATTTCCTTTGGCGCTGAAGCGGCTGCTACTTTTCATAACATAGCACCGCCACTTGTTTTTTAAACATGCCCTCATTTAAATTGCATTGGAGTAGAGGCAGCACGGTGGCTCAGTGGTTAGCACAGTAGCCTTGCAGCGCTGGGGTCCTGGGTTCAACTCCCACTAAGGGCAAAAAACCAATTGCATTGCAGTGAATTACATAGCATTGGGTCGGCGCAGGGGGCGTGGCTCGCCGGCTTAAGCCTGGTATGATTGGCCACGTGCATTGGGTGGGGGCGGGGCTTACCGGCTTTAGCCTGGTACAGTTGACAACACGCAATGCTTACTGCCACCTCTTCAGCAGACGCAACACTTCGTTACCTTTTGCGCTGGGGCCGCTGTTACTTCTCATGGCATAGCACCGCCATTTGTTTTATTGAACATGCCCGCGCGATGGGGGCGTGGCTTACCGGCTTAAGCCCGGTACAGTAAAGTCGGCAACTTGCAGTGCATTGCATAGCGTCGGTGCCGGGGGCGGGGCTTACCGCGATGGGGGCGGGGCTTACCGGCTTAAGCCCGGTACAGTCGGCAATTTGCAGTGCAGTGCGTAGCGACGGTGCCGGGGGCGGGGCTTACCGCGATGGGGCGGGGCTTACCGGCTTAAGCCCGGTACAGTCGGCAACTTGCAGTGCATTGCATAGCGTCGGTGCGGGGGCGGGGCTTACCGGCTTAAGCCGGTACAGTCGGCAACTTGCAGTGCATTGCGTAGCGTCGGTGCCGGGGGCGGGGCTTACCGCGATGGGGCGGGGCTTACCGGCTTAAGCCGGTACAGATGGAAACATGCAGTGCATTGCATAGCGTCGGTGCCGGGGGCGGGGCTTACCGCGATGGGCGGGGCTTACCGGCTTAAGCCCTGTACAGTCGGCAACACACAGTGCATTGCGTAGCGTCGGTGCCGGGGGCGGGGCTTACCGCCATGGGGCGGGGCTTACCGCGTCATGCCAGGTACAGTGTGCAACTATGGCAACATGCAATGCTTACTGTCACCTTTTCAGCAGACGCAACCCATCATTTCCTTTGGCGCTGAAGCGGCTGCTACTTTTCATAACATAGCACCGCCACTTGTTTTTTTAAACATGCCCTCATTTAAATTGCATTGGAGTAGAGGCAGCACGGTGGCTCAGTGGTTAGCACAGTAGCCTTGCAGCGCTGGGGTCCTGGGTTCAACTCCCACTAAGGGCAAAAAACCAATTGCATTGCAGTGAATTACATAGCATTGGGTCGGCGCAGGGGGCGTGGCTCGCCGGCTTAAGCCTGGTATGATTGGCCACGTATTGGGTGGGGGCGGGGCTTACCGGCTTTAGCCTGGTACAGTTGACAACACGCAATGCTTACTGCCACCTCTTCAGCAGACGCAACACTTCGTTACCTTTTGCGCTGGGGCCGCTGTTACTTCTCATGGCATAGCACCGCCATTTGTTTTATTGAACATGCCCGCGCGATGGGGGCGTGGCTTACCGGCTTAAGCCCGGTACAGTCGGCAACTTGCAGTGCATTGCATAGCGTCGGTGCCGGGGGCGGGGCTTACCGCGATGGGGGCGGGGCTTACCGGCTTAAGCCCGGTACAGTCGGCAATTTGCAGTGCGTTGCGTAGCGTCGGTGCGGGGGGCGGGGCTTACCGCGATGGGGCGGGGCTTACCGGCTTAAGCCCGGTACAGATGGAAACATGCAGTGCATTGCATAGCGTCGGTGCCGGGGGCGGGGCTTACCGCGATGGGGCGGGGCTTACCGGCTTAAGCCCTGTACAGTCGGCAACATACAGTGCATTGCGTAGCGTCGGTGCCGGGGGCGGGGCTTACCGCCATGGGGGCGGGGCTTACCGCGTCATGCCAGGTACAGTGTGCAACTATGGCAACATGCAATGCTTACTGTCACCTTTTCAGCAGACGCAACCCATCATTTCCTTTGGCGCTGAAGCGGCTGCTACTTTTCATAACATAGCACCGCCACTTGTTTTTTAAAACATGCCCTCATTTAAATTGCATGGAGTAGAGCAGCACGGTGGCTCAGTGGTTAGCACAGTAGCCTTGCAGCGCTGGGGTCCTGGGTTCAACTCCCACTAAGGGCAAAAAAACCAATTGCATTGCAGTGAATTACATAGCATTGGGTCGGCGCAGGGGGCGTGGCTCGCCGGCTTAAGCCTGGTATGATTGGCCACGTGCATTGGGTGGGGGCGGGGCTTACCGGCTTTAGCCTGGTACAGTTGACAACACGCAATGCTTACTGCCACCTCTTCAGCAGACGCAACACTTCGTTACCTTTTGCGCTGGGGCCGCTGTTACTTCTCATGGCATAGCACCGCCATTTGTTTATTGAACATGCCCGCGCGATGGGGGCGTGGCTTACCGGCTTAAGCCCGGTACAGTCGGCAACTTGCAGTGCATTGCATAGCGTCGGTGCGGGGGCGGGGCTTACCGCGATGGGGGCGGGGCTTACCGGCTTAAGCCCGGTACAGTCGGCAATTTGCAGTGCAGTTGCGTAGCGTCGGTGCCGGGGGGCGGGGCTTACCGCGATGGGGGGGGGGCTTACCGGCTTAAGCCCGGTACAGTCGGCAACTTGCAGTGCATTGCATAGCGTCGGTGCCGGGGGCGGGGCTTACCGGCTTAAGCCCGGTACAGTCGGCAACTTGCAGTGCATTGCGTAGCGTCGGTGCCGGGGGCGGGGCTTACCGCGATGGGGCGGGGCTTACCGGCTTAAGCCCGGTACAGATGGAAACATGCAGTGCATTGCATAGCGTCGGTGCCGGGGGCGGGGCTTACCGCGATGGGGCGGGGCTTACCGGCTTAAGCCCTGTACAGTCGGCAACACACAGTGCATTGCGTAGCGTCGGTGCCGGGGGCGGGGCTTACCGCCATGGGGGCGGGGCTTACCGCGTCATGCCAGGTACAGTGTGCAACTATGGCAACATGCAATGCTTACTGTCACCTTTTCAGCAGACGCAACCCATCATTTCCTTTGGCGCTGAAGCGGCTGCTACTTTTCATAACATAGCACCGCCACTTGTTTTTAAACATGCCCTCATTTAAATTGCATTGGAGTAGAGGCAGCACGGTGCTCAGTGGTTAGCACAGTAGCCTTGCAGCGCTGGGGTCCTGGGTTCAACTCCCACTAAGGGCAAAAAACCAATTGCATTGCAGTGAATTACATAGCATTGGGTCGGCGCAGGGGGCGTGGCTCGCCGGCTTAAGCCTGGTATGATTGGCCACGTGCATTGGGTGGGGGCGGGGCTTACCGGCTTTAGCCTGGTACAGTTGACAACACGCAATGCTTACTGCCACCTCTTCAGCAGACGCAACACTTCGTTACCTTTTGCGCTGGGGCCGCTGTTACTTCTCATGGCATAGCACCGCCATTTGTTTTATTGAACATGCCCGCGCGATGGGGGCGTGGCTTACCGGCTTAAGCCCGGTACAGTCGGCAACTTGCAGTGCATTGCATAGCGTCGGTGCCGGGGGCGGGGCTTACCGCGATGGGGGCGGGGCTTACCGGCTTAAGCCCGGTACAGTCGGCAATTTGCAGTGCGTGCGTAGCGTCGGTGCCGGGGGGCGGGGCTTACCGCGATGGGGCGGGGCTTACCGGCTTAAGCCCGGTACAGTCGGCAACTTGCAGTGCATTGCATAGCGTGTGGGGGGGGCGGGCGGGGCGGGGCTTACCGGCTTAAGCCCGGTACAGTCGGCAACTTGCAGTGCATTGCGTAGCGTCGGTGCCGGGGGCGGGGCTTACCGCGATGGGGCGGGGCTTACCGGCTTAAGCCCGGTACAGATGGAAACATGCAGTGCATTGCATAGCGTCGGTGCCGGGGGCGGGGCTTACCGCGATGGGGCGGGGCTTACCGGCTTAAGCCCTGTACAGTCGGCAACACACAGTGCATTGCGTAGCGTCGGTGCCGGGGGCGGGGCTTACCGCCATGGGGGCGGGGCTTACCGCGTCATGCCAGGTACAGTGTGCAACTATGGCAACATGCAATGCTTACTGTCACCTTTTCAGCAGACGCAACCCATCATTTCCTTTGGCGCTGAAGCGGCTGCTACTTTTCATAACATAGCACCGCCACTTTTTTTTAAACATGCCCTCATTTAAATTGCATTGGAGTAGAGGCAGCACGGTGGCTCAGTGGTTAGCACAGTAGCCTTGCAGCGCTGGGGTCCTGGGTTCAACTCCCACTAAGGGCAAAAAACCAATTGCATTGCAGTGAATTACATAGCATTGGGTCGGCGCAGGGGGCGTGGCTCGCCGGCTTAAGCCTGGTATGATTGGCCACGTGCATTGGGTGGGCGGGGCTTACCGGCTTTAGCCTGGTACAGTTGACAACACGCAATGCTTACTGCCACCTCTTCAGCAGACGCAACACTTCGTTACCTTTTGCGCTGGGGCCGCTGTTACTTCTCATGGCATAGCACCGCCATTTGTTTTATTGAACATGCCCGCGCGATGGGGGCGTGGCTTACCGGCTTAAGCCCGGTACAGTCGGCAACTTGCAGTGCATTGCATAGCGTCGGTGCCGGGGGCGGGGCTTACCGCGATGGGGGCGGGCTTACCGGCTTAAGCCCGGTACAGTCGGCAATTTGCAGTGCGTTGCGTAGCGTCGGTGCCGGGGGGCGGGGCTTACCGCGATGGGGCGGGGCTTACCGGCTTAAGCCCGGTACAGTCGGCAACTTGCAGTGCATTGCATAGCGTCGGTGCGGGGGCGGGGCTTACCGGCTTAAGCCCGGTACAGTCGGCAACTTGCAGTGCATTGCGTAGCGTCGGGTGCCGGGGCGGGGCTTACCGCGATGGGGCGGGGCTTACCGGCTTAAGCCGGTACAGATGGAAACATGCAGTGCATTGCATAGCGTCGGTGCCGGGGGCGGGGCTTACCGCGATGGGGCGGGGCTTACCGGCTTAAGCCCTGTACAGTCGGCAACACACAGTGCATTGCGTAGCGTCGGTGCCGGGGGCGGGGCTTACCGCCATGGGGGCGGGGCTTACCGCGTCATGCCAGGTACAGTGTGCAACTATGGCAACATGCAATGCTTACTGTCACCTTTTCAGCAGACGCAACCCATCATTTCCTTTGGCGCTGAAGCGGCTGCTACTTTTCATAACATAGCACCGCCACTTGTTTTTTCAAACATGCCCTCATTTAAATTGCATTGGAGTAGAGGCAGCACGGTGGCTCAGTGGTTAGCACAGTAGCCTTGCAGCGCTGGGGTCCTGGGTTCAACTCCCACTAAGGGCAAAAAACCAATTGCATTGCAGTGAATTACATAGCATTGGGTCGGCGCAGGGGGCGTGGCTCGCCGGCTTAAGCCTGGTATGATTGGCCACGTGCATTGGGTGGGGGCGGGGCTTACCGGCTTTAGCCTGGTACAGTTGACAACACGCAATGCTTACTGCCACCTCTTCAGCAGACGCAACACTTCGTTACCTTTTGCGCTGGGGCCGCTGTTACTTCTCATGGCATAGCACCGCCATTTGTTTTATTGAACATGCCCGCGCGATGGGGGCGTGGCTTACCGGCTTAAGCCCGGTACAGTCGGCAACTTGCAGTGCATTGCATAGCGTCGGTGCCGGGGGCGGGGCTTACCGCGATGGGGGCGGGGCTTACCGGCTTAAGCCCGGTACAGTCGGCAATTTGCAGTGCAGTGCGTAGCGTCGGTGCCGGGGGGCGGGGCTTACCGCGATGGGGCGGGGCTTACCGGCTTAAGCCCGGTACAGTCGGCAACTTGCAGTGCATTGCATAGCGTCGGTGCCGGGGGCGGGGCTTACCGGCTTAAGCCGGTACAGTCGGCAACTTGCAGTGCATTGCGTAGCGTCGGTGCCGGGGGCGGGGCTTACCGCGATGGGGCCGGGCATTACGGCTTAAGCCGGTACAGATGGAAACTGCAGTGCATTGCATAGCGTCGGTGCCGGGGGCGGGGCTTACCGCGATGGGGCGGGGCTTACCGGCTTAAGCCCTGTACAGTCGGCAACACACAGTGCATTGCGTAGCGTCGGTGCCGGGGGCGGGGCTTACCGCCATGGGGGCGGGGCTTACCGCGTCATGCCAGGTACAGTGTGCAACTATGGCAACATGCAATGCTTACTGTCACCTTTTCAGCAGACGCAACCCATCATTTCCTTTGGCGCTGAAGCGGCTGCTACTTTTCATAACATAGCACCGCCACTTGTTTTTTTAAACATGCCCTCATTTAAATTGCATTGGAGTAGAGCAGCACGGTGGTTCAGTGGTTAGCACAGTAGCCTTGCAGCGCTGGGGTCCTGGGTTCAACTCCCACTAAGGGCAAAAAACCAATTGCATTGCAGTGAATTACATAGCATTGGGTCGGCGCAGGGGGCGTGGCTCGCCGGCTTAAGCCTGGTATGATTGGCCACGTATATTGGGTGGGGGCGGGGCTTACGGCTTTAGCCTGGTACAGTTGACAACACGCAATGCTTACTGCCACCTCTTCAGCAGACGCAACACTTCGTTACCTTTTGCGCTGGGGCCGCTGTTACTTCTCATGGCATAGCACCGCCATTTGTTTTATTGAACATGCCCGCGCGATGGGGGCGTGGCTTACCGGCTTAAGCCCGGTACAGTCGGCAACTTGCAGTGCATTGCATAGCGTCGGTGCCGGGGGCGGGGCTTACCGCGATGGGGGCGGGGCTTACCGGCTTAAGCCCGGTACAGTCGGCAATTTGCAGTGCGTTGCGTAGCGTCGGTGCCGGGGGGCGGGGCTTACCGCGATGGGGCGGGGCTTACCGGCTTAAGCCCGGTACAGATGGAAACATGCAGTGCATTGCATAGCGTCGGTGCGGGGGCGGGGCTTACCGCGATGGGGCGGGGCTTACCGGCTTAAGCCCTGTACAGTCGGCAACATACAGTGCATTGCGTAGCGTCGGTGCCGGGGGCGGGGCTTACCGCCATGGGGGCGGGGCTTACCGCGTCATGCCAGGTACAGTGTGCAACTATGGCAACATGCAATGCTTACTGTCACCTTTTCAGCAGACGCAACCCATCATTTCCTTTGGCGCTGAAGCGGCTGCTACTTTTCATAACATAGCACCGCCACTTGTTTTTTAAAACATGCCCTCATTTAAATTGCATGGAGTAGAGGCAGCACGGTGGCTCAGTGGTTAGCACAGTAGCCTTGCAGCGCTGGGGTCCTGGGTTCAACTCCCACTAAGGGCAAAAAACCAATTGCATTGCAGTGAATTACATAGCATTGGGTCGGCGCAGGGGGCGTGGCTCGCCGGCTTAAGCCTGGTATGATTGGCCACGTGCATTGGGTGGGGGCGGGGCTTACCGGCTTTAGCCTGGTACAGTTGACAACACGCAATGCTTACTGCCACCTCTTCAGCAGACGCAACACTTCGTTACCTTTTGCGCTGGGGCCGCTGTTACTTCTCATGGCATAGCACCGCCATTTGTTTTATTGAACATGCCCGCGCGATGGGGGCGTGGCTTACCGGCTTAAGCCCGGTACAGTCGGCAACTTGCAGTGCATTGCATAGCGTCGGTGCCGGGGGCGGGGCTTACCGCGATGGGGGCGGGGCTTACCGGCTTAAGCCGGTACAGTCGGCAATTTGCAGTGCAGCGTAGCGTCGGTGCCGGGGGCCGGGGATTACCGCGATGGGGCGGGGCTTACCGGCTTAAGCCCGGTACAGTCGGCAACTAGCAGTGCATTGCATAGCGTCGGTGCCGGGGGCGGGGCTTACCGGCTTAAGCCCGGTACAGTCGGCAACTTGCAGTGCATTGCGTAGCGTCGGTGCCGGGGGCGGGGCTTACCGCGATGGGGCGGGGCTTACCGGCTTAAGCCCGGTACAGATGGAAACATGCAGTGCATTGCATAGCGTAGGTGCCGGGGGCGGGGCTTACCGCGATGGGCGGGGCTTACCGGCTTAAGCCCTGTACAGTCGGCAACACACAGTGCATTGCGTAGCGTCGGTGCCGGGGGCGGGGCTTACCGCCATGGGGGCGGGGCTTACCGCGTCATGCCAGGTACAGTGTGCAACTATGGCAACATGCAATGCTTACTGTCACCTTTTCAGCAGACGCAACCCATCATTTCCTTTGGCGCTGAAGCGGCTGCTACTTTTCATAACATAGCACCGCCACTTGTTTTTTAAACATGCCCTCATTTAAATTGCATTGGAGTAGAGGCAGCACGGTGGCTCAGTGGTTAGCACAGTAGCCTTGCAGCGCTGGGGTCCTGGGTTCAACTCCCACTAAGGGCAAAAAACCAATTGCATTGCAGTGAATTACATAGCATTGGGTCGGCGCAGGGGGCGTGGCTCGCCGGCTTAAGCCTGGTATGATTGGCCACGTGCATTGGGTGGGGGCGGGGCTTACCGGCTTTAGCCTGGTACAGTTGACAACACGCAATGCTTACTGCCACCTCTTCAGCAGACGCAACACTTCGTTACCTTTTGCGCTGGGGCCGCTGTTACTTCTCATGGCATAGCACCGCCATTTGTTTTATTGAACATGCCCGCGCGATGGGGGCGTGGCTTACCGGCTTAAGCCCGGTACAGTCGGCAACTTGCAGTGCATTGCATAGCGTCGGTGCCGGGGGCGGGGCTTACCGCGATGGGGGCGGGGCTTACCGGCTTAAGCCCGGTACAGTCGGCAAGTGCAGTGCGTTGCGTGGCGTCGGTGCCGGGGGGCGGGGCGGGGCGATGCTTACCTTCGGCACAGTTGCAATTGCATACGTCCGCGATGGGGCGGGGCTTACCGGCTTAAGCCCGGTACAGTCGGCAACTTGCAGTGCATTGCGTAGCGTCGGTGCCGGGGGCGGGGCTTACCGGCTTAAGCCCGGTACAGTCGGCAACTTGCAGTGCATTGCGTAGCGTCGGTGCCGGGGGCGGGGCTTACCGCGATGGGGCGGGGCTTACCGGCTTAAGCCCGGTACAGATGGAAACATGCAGTGCATTGCATAGCGTCGGTGCCGGGGGCGGGGCTTACCGCGATGGGGCGGGGCTTACCGGCTTAAGCCCTGTACAGTCGGCAACACACAGTGCATTGCGTAGCGTCGGTGCCGGGGCGGGGCTTACCGCCATGGGGGCGGGGCTTACCGCGTCATGCCAGGTACAGTGTGCAACTATGGCAACATGCAATGCTTACTGTCACCTTTTCAGCAGACGCAACCCATCATTTCCTTGGCGCTGAAGCGGCTGCTACTTTCATAACATAGCACCGCCACTTGTTTTTTAAACATGCCCTCATTTAAATTGCGATTTGGAGTAGAGGCAGCACGGGGTTCAGTGGTTAGCACAGTAGCCTTGCAGCGCTGGGGTCCTGGGTTCAACTCCCACTAGGGCAAAAAACCAATTGCATTGCAGTGAATTACATAGCATTGGGTCGGCGCAGGGGGCGTGGCTCGCCGGCTTAAGCCTGGTATGATTGGCCACGTGCATTGGGTGGGGGCGGGGCTTACCGGCTTTAGCCCTGGTACAGTTGACAACACGCAATGCTTACTGCCACCTCTTCAGCAGACGCAACACTTCGTTACCTTTTGCGCTGGGGCCGCTGTTACTTCTCATGGCATAGCACCGCCATTTGTTTTATTGAACATGCCCGCGCGATGGGGGCGTGGCTTACCGGCTTAAGCCCGGTACAGTCGGCAACTTGCAGTGCATTGCATAGCGTCGGTGCCGGGGGCGGGGCTTACCGCGATGGGGGCGGGGCTTACCGGCTTAAGCCCGGTACAGTCGGCAATTTGCAGTGCGTGCGTAGCGTCGGTGCCGGGGGGCGGGGCTTACCGCGATGGGGCGGGGCTTACCGGCTTAAGCCCGGTACAGTCGGCAAACTTGCAGTGCATTGCATAGCGTCGGTGCCGGGGGCGGGGCTTACGGCTTAAGCCCGGTACAGTCGGCAACTTGCAGTGCATTGCGTAGCGTCGGTGCGGGGCGGGGCTTACCGCGATGGGGCGGGGCTTACGGCTTAAGCCGGTACAGATGGAAACATGCAGTGCATTGCATAGCGTCGGTGCCGGGGGCGGGGCTTACCGCGATGGGGCGGGACTACCGGCTTAAGCCCTGTACAGTCGGCAACACACAGTGCATTGCGTATTGTCGGTGCCGGGGGCGGGGCTTACCGCCATGGGGGCGGGGCTTACCGCGTCATGCCAGGTACAGTGTGCAACTATGGCAACATGCAATGCTTACTGTCACCTTTTCAGCAGACGCAAACCATCATTTCCTTTGGCGCTGAAGCGGCTGCTACTTTTCATAACATAGCACCGCCACTTGTTTTTTTAAACATGCCCTCATTTAAATTGCATGGAGTAGAGGCAGCACGGTGGCTCAGTGGTTAGCACAGTAGCCTTGCAGCGCTGGGGTCCTGGGTTCAACTCCCACTAAGGGCAAAAAACCAATTGCATTGCAGTGAATTACATAGCATTGGGTCGGCGCAGGGGGCGTGGCTCGCCGGCTTAAGCCTGGTATGATTGGCCACGTATATTGGGTGGGGGCGGGGCTTACCGGCTTTAGCCTGGTACAGTTGACAACACGCAATGCTTACTGCCACCTCTTCAGCAGACGCAACACTTCGTTACCTTTTGCGCTGGGGCCGCTGTTACTTCTCATGGCATAGCACCGCCATTTGTTTTATTGAACATGCCCGCGCGATGGGGGCGTGGCTTACCGGCTTAAGCCCGGTACAGTCGGCAACTTGCAGTGCATTGCATAGCGTCGGTGCCGGGGGCGGGCTTACCGCGATGGGGGCGGGGCTTACCGGCTTAAGCCCGGTACAGTCGGCAACTTGCAGTGCGTTGCGTAGCGTCGGTGCCGGGGGGCGCGGGCTTACCGCGATGGGGCGGGGCTTACCGGCTTAAGCCCGGTACAGATGGAAACATGCAGTGCATTGCATAGCGTCGGTGCCGGGGGGCGGGGCTTACCGCGATGGGGCGGGGCTTACCGGCTTAAGCCCTGTACAGTCGGCAACACACAGTGCATTGCGTAGCGTCGGTGCCGGGGGCGGGGCTTACCGCCATGGGGGCGGGGCTTACCGCGTCATGCCAGGTACAGTGTGCAACTATGGCAACATGCAATGCTTACTGTCACCTTTTCAGCAGACGCAACCCATCATTTCCTTTGGCGCTGAAGCGGCTGCTACTTTTCATAACATAGCACCGCCACTTGTTTTTTAAACATGCCCTCATTTAAATTGCATTGGAGTAGAGGCAGCACGGTGGCTCAGTGGTTAGCACAGTAGCCTTGCAGCGCTGGGGTCCTGGGTTCAACTCCCACTAAGGGCAAAAACCAATTGCATTGCAGTGAATTACATAGCATTGGGTCGGCGCAGGGGGCGTGGCTCGCCGGCTTAAGCCTGGTATGATTGGCCACGTGCATTGGGTGGGGGCGGGGCTTACCGGCTTTAGCCTGGTACAGTTGACAACACGCAATGCTTACTGCCACCTCTTCAGCAGACGCAACACTTCGTTACCTTTTGCGCTGGGGCCGCTGTTACTTCTCATGGCATAGCACCGCCATGTTTTATTGAACATGCCCGCGCGATGGGGGCGTGGCTTACCGGCTTAAGCCCGATACAGTCGGCAACTTGCAGTGCATTGCATAGCGTCGGTGCCGGGGGCGGGGCTTACGGCTTAAGCCCGGTACAGTCGGCAATTTGCAGTGCGTTGCGTAGCGTCGGTGCCGGGGGGCGGGGCTTACCGCGATGGGGCGGGGCTTACCGGCTTAAGCCCGGTACAGTCGGCAACTTGCAGTGCATTGCATAGCGTCGGTGCCGGGGGCGGGGCTTACCGGCTTAAGCCGGTACAGTCGGCAACTTGCAGTGCATTGCATAGCGTCGGTGCCGGGGGCGGGGCTTACCGGCTTAAGCCCGGTACAGATGGCAAACATGCAGTGCATTGCATAGCGTCGGTGCCGGGGGCGGGGCTTACCGCGATGGGGCGGGGCTTACCGGCTTAAGCCCTGTACAGTCGGCAACACACAGTGCATTGCGTAGCGTCGGTGCCGGGGGCGGGGCTTACCGCCATGGGGGCGGGGCTTACCGCGTCATGCCAGGTACAGTGTGCAACTATGGCAACATGCAATGCTTACTGTCACCTTTTCAGCAGACGCAACCCATCATTTCCTTTGGCGCTGAAGCGGCTGCTACTTTTCATAACATAGCACCGCCACTTGTTTTTTTAAACATGCCCTCATTTAAATTGCATTGGAGTAGAGGCAGCACGGTGGCTCAGTGGTTAGCACAGTAGCCTTGCAGCGCTGGGGTCCTGGGTTCAACTCCCACTAAGGGCAAAAAACCAATTGCATTGCAGTGAATTACATAGCATTGGGTCGGCGCAGGGGGCGTGGCTCGCCGGCTTAAGCCTGGTATGATTGGCCACGTGCATTGGGTGGGGGCGGGGCTTACCGGCTTTAGCCTGGTACAGTTGACAACACGCAATGCTTACTGCCACCTCTTCAGCAGACGCAACACTTCGTTACCTTTTGCGCTGGGGCCGCTGTTACTTCTCATGGCATAGCACCGCCATTTGTTTTATTGAACATGCCCGCGCGATGGGGGCGTGGCTTACCGGCTTAAGCCCGGTACAGTCGGCAACTTGCAGTGCATGGCATAGCGTCGGTGCCGGGGGCGGGGCTTACCGGCTTAAGCCCGGTACAGTCGGCAATTTGCAGTGCGTTGCGTAGCGTCGGTGCCGGGGGGCGGGGCTTACCGCGAGGGGGCGGGGCTTACCGGCTTAAGCCCGGTACAGTCGGCAACTTGCAGTGCATTGCATAGCGTCGGTGCCGGGGGCGGGGCTTACCGGCTTAAGCCCGGTACAGTCGGCAACTTGCAGTGCATTGCATTGCGTCGGTTGCCGGGGGCGGGGCTTACCGGCTTAAGCCCGGTACAGTGGGAAACATGCAGTGCATTGCATAGCGTCGGTGCCGGGGGCGGGGCTTACCGCGATGGGGCGGGGCTTACCGGCTTAAGCCCTGTACAGTCGGCAAACACACAGTGCATTGCGTAGCGTCGGTGCCGGGGGCGGGGCTTACCGCCATGGGGGCGGGGCTTACCGCGTCATGCCAGGTACAGTGTGCAACTATGGCAACATGCAATGCTTACTGTCACCTTTTCAGCAGACGCAACCCATCATTTCCTTTGGCGCTGAAGCGGCTGCTACTTTTCATAACATAGCACCGCCACTTGTTTTTTTAAACATGCCCTCATTTAAATTGCATTGGAGTAGAGGCAGCACGGTGGCTCAGTGGTTAGCACAGTAGCCTTGCAGCGCTGGGGTCCTGGGTTCAACTCCCACTAAGGGCAAAAAACCAATTGCATTGCAGTGAATTACATAGCATTGGGTCGGCGCAGGGGGCGTGGCTCGCCGGCTTAAGCCTGGTATGATTGGCCACGTGCATTGGGTGGGGGCGGGGCTTACCGGCTTTAGCCTGGTACAGTTGACAACACGCAATGCTTACTGCCACCTCTTCAGCAGACGCAACACTTCGTTACCTTTTGCGCTGGGGCCGCTGTTACTTCTCATGGCATAGCACCGCCATTTGTTTTATTGAACATGCCCGCGCGATGGGGGCGTGGCTTACCGGCTTAAGCCCGGTACAGTCGGCAACTTGCAGTGCATTGCATAGCGTCGGTGCCGGGGGCGGGGCTTACCGCGATGGGGGCGGGGCTTACCGGCTTAAGCCCGGTACAGTCGGCAACTTGCAGTGCGTTGCGTAGCGTCGGGGCCGGGGGGGCGGGGCGTACCGCGATGGGGCGGGGCTTACCGGCTTAAGCCCGGTACAGTCGGCAACTTGCAGTGCATTGCATAGCGTCGGTGCCGGGGGCGGGGCTTACCGGCTTAAGCCCGGTACAGTCGGCAACTTGCAGTGCATTGCATAGCGTCGGTGCCGGGGGCGGGGCTTACCGCGATGGGGCGGGGCTTACCGGCTTAAGCCCGGTACAGATGGAAACATGCAGTGCATTGCATAGCGTCGGTGCCGGGGGCGGGGCTTACCGCGATGGGGCGGGGCTTACCGGCTTAAGCCCTGTACAGTCGGCAACACACAGTGCATTGCGTAGCGTCGGTGCCGGGCGGGGCTTACCGCCATGGGGCGGGGCTTACCGCGTCATGCCAGGTACAGTGTGCAACTATGGCAACATGCAATGCTTACTGTCACCTTTTCAGCAGACGCAACCCATCATTTCCTTTGGCGCTGAAGCGGCTGCTACTTTTCATAACATAGCACCGCCACTTGTTTTTTAAACATGCCCTCATTTAAATTGCATTGGAGTAGAGGCAGCACGGTGGCTCAGTGGTTAGCACAGTAGCCTTGCAGCGCTGGGGTCCTGGGTTCAACTCCCACTAAGGGCAAAAAAACCAATTGCATTGCAGTGAATTACATAGCATTGGGTCGGCGCAGGGGGCGTGGCTCGCCGGCTTAAGCCTGGTATGATTGGCCACGTGCATTGGGTGGGGGCGGGGCTTACCGGCTTTAGCCTGGTACAGTTGACAACACGCAATGCTTACTGCCACCTCTTCAGCAGACGCAACACTTCGTTACCTTTTGCGCTGGGGCCGCTGTTACTTCTCATGGCATAGCACCGCCATTTGTTTTATTGAACATGCCCGCGCGATGGGGGCGTGGCTTACCGGCTTAAGCCCGGTACAGTCGGCAACTTGCAGTGCATTGCATAGCGTCGGTGCCGGGGGCGGGGCTTACCGCGATGGGGGCGGGGCTTACCGGCTTAAGCCCGGTACAGTCGGCAATTTGCAGTGCGTTGCGTAGCGTCGGTGCCGGGGGGCGGGGCTTACCGCGATGGGGCGGGGCTTACCGGCTTAAGCCCGGTACAGTCGGCAACTTGCAGTGCATTGCATAGCGTATCGGTGCCGGGGGCGGGGCTTACCGGCTTAAGCCGGTACAGTCGGCAACTTGCAGTGCATTGCGTAGCGTCGGTGCCGGGGGGCGGGGCTTACCGCGATGGGGCGGGGCTTACCGGCTTAAGCCCGGTACAGATGGAAACATGCAGTGCATTGCATAGCGTCGGTGCCGGGGGCGGGGCTTACCGCGATGGGGCGGGGCTTACCGGCTTAAGCCCTGTACAGTCGGCAACACACAGTGCATTGCGTAGCGTCGGTGCCGGGGGCGGGGCTTACCGCCATGGGGGCGGGGCTTACCGCGTCATGCCAGGTACAGTGTGCAACTATGGCAACATGCAATGCTTACTGTCACCTTTTCAGCAGACGCAACCCATCATTTCCTTTGGCGCTGAAGCGGCTGCTACTTTTCATAACATAGCACCGCCACTTGTTTTTTAAACATGCCCTCATTTAAATTGCATTGGAGTAGAGGCAGCACGGTGGCTCAGTGGTTAGCACAGTAGCCTTGCAGCGCTGGGGTCCTGGGTTCAACTCCCACTAAGGGCAAAAAACAATTGCATTGCAGTGAATTACATAGCATTGGGTCGGCGCAGGGGGCGTGGCTCGCCGGCTTAAGCCTGGTATGATTGGCCACGTGCATTGGGTGGGGGCGGGGCTTACCGGCTTTAGCCTGGTACAGTTGACAACACGCAATGCTTACTGCCACCTCTTCAGCAGACGCAACACTTCGTTACCTTTTGCGCTGGGGCCGCTGTTACTTCTCATGGCATAGCACCGCCATTTGTTTTATTGAACATGCCCGCGCGATGGGGGCGTGGCTTACCGGCTTAAGCCCGGTACAGTCGGCAACTTGCAGTGCATTGCATAGCGTCGGTGCCGGGGGCGGGGCTTACCGCGATGGGGGCGGGGCTTACCGGCTTAAGCCCGGTACAGTCGGCAATTTGCAGGCGTTGCGTAGCGTCGGTGCCGGGGGGGCGGGGCTTAAGCGATGGGGCGGGGCTTACCGGCTTAAGCCCGGTACAGATGGAAACATGCAGTGCATTGCATAGCGTCGGTGCCGGGGGGCGGGGCTTACCGCGATGGGGCGGGGCTTACCGGCTTAAGCCCTGTACAGTCGGCAACATACAGTGCATTGCGTAGCGTCGGTGCCGGGGGCGGGGCTTACCGCCATGGGGGCGGGGCTTACCGCGTCATGCCAGGTACAGTGTGCAACTATGGCAACATGCAATGCTTACTGTCACCTTTTCAGCAGACGCAACCCATCATTTCCTTTGGCGCTGAAGCGGCTGCTACTTTTCATAACATAGCACCGCCACTTGTTTTTTAAACATGCCCTCATTTAAATTGCATTGGAGTAGAGGCAGCACGGTGGCTCAGTGGTTAGCACAGTAGCCTTGCAGCGCTGGGGTCCTGGGTTCAACTCCCACTAAGGGCAAAAAACCAATTGCATTGCAGTGAATTACATAGCATTGGGTCGGCGCAGGGGGGGCGTGGCTCGCCGGCTTAAGCCTGGTATGATTGGCCACGTGCATTGGGTGGGGGCGGGGCTTACCGGCTTTAGCCTGGTACAGTTGACAACACGCAATGCTTACTGCCACCTCTTCAGCAGACGCAACACTTCGTTACCTTTTGCGCTGGGGCCGCTGTTACTTCTCATGGCATAGCACCGCCATTTGTTTTATTGAACATGCCCGCGCGATGGGGGCGTGGCTTACCGGCTTAAGCCCGGTACAGTCGGCAACTTGCAGTGCATTGCATAGCGTCGGTGCCGGGGGCGGGGCTTACCGCGAGGGGGGCGGGGCTTACCGGCTTAAGCCCGGTACAGTCGGCAATTTGCAGTGCAGTGCGTAGCGTCGGTGCCGGGGGGCGGGGCTTACCGCGATGGGGCGGGGCTTACCGGCTTAAGCCCGGTACAGTCGGCAACTTGCAGTGCATTGCATAGCGTCGGGGCCGGGGGCGGGGCTTACCGGCTTAAGCCCGGTACAGTCGGCAACTTGCAGTGCATTGCGTAGCGTCGGTGCCGGGGGCGGGGCTTACCGCGATGGGGCGGGGCTTACCGGCTTAAGCCCGGTACAGATGGAAACATGCAGTGCATTGCATAGCGTCGGTGCCGGGGGCGGGGCTTACCGCGATGGGGCGGGGCTTACCGGCTTAAGCCCTGTACAGTCGGCAACACACAGTGCATTGCGTAGCGTCGGTGCCGGGGGCGGGGCTTACCGCCATGGGGGCGGGGCTTACCGCGTCATGCCAGGTACAGTGTGCAACTATGGCAACATGCAATGCTTACTGTCACCTTTTCAGCAGACGCAACCCATCATTTCCTTTGGCGCTGAAGCGGCTGCTACTTTTCATAACATAGCACCGCCACTTGTTTTTTAAACATGCCCTCATTTAAATTGCATTGGAGTAGAGGCAGCACGGTGGCTCAGTGGTTAGCACAGTAGCCTTGCAGCGCTGGGGTCCTGGGTTCAACTCCCACTAAGGGTAAAAACC
Organism: Dendropsophus ebraccatus; assembly: GCF_027789765.1. Classification (NCBI taxonomy): domain Eukaryota; kingdom Metazoa; phylum Chordata; class Amphibia; order Anura; family Hylidae; genus Dendropsophus; species Dendropsophus ebraccatus. The sequence continues at coordinate 24,763 of NW_027208527.1, read as the reverse complement.
AATTGCATTGCAGTGAATTACATAGCATTGGGTCGGCGCAGGGGGCGTGGCTCGCCGGCTTAAGCCTGGTATGATTGGCCACGTATTGGGTGGGGGCGGGGCTTACCGGCTTTAGCCTGGTACAGTTGACAACACGCAATGCTTACTGCCACCTCTTCAGCAGACGCAACACTTCGGTACCTTTTGCGCTGGGGCCGCTGTTACTTCTCATGGCATAGCACCGCCATTTGTTTTATTGAACATGCCCGCGCGATGGGGGCGTGGCTTACCGGCTTAAGCCCGGTACAGTCGGCAACTTGCAGTGCATTGCATAGCGTCGGTGCCGGGGGCGGGGCTTACCGCGATGGGGGCGGGGCTTACCGGCTTAAGCCCGGTACAGTCGGCAATTGCAGTGCGTTGCGTAGCGTCGGTGCCGGGGGGCGGGGCTTACCGCGATGGGGCGGGGCTTACCGGCTTAAGCCGGTACAGTGGAAACATGCAGTGCATTGCATAGCGTCGGTGCCGGGGGGCGCGGGCTTACCGCGATGGGGCGGGGCTTACCGGCTTAAGCCCTGTACAGTCGGCAACATACAGTGCATTGCGTAGCGTCGGTGCCGGGGGCGGGGCTTACCGCCATGGGGGCGGGGCTTACCGCGTCATGCCAGGTACAGTGTGCAACTATGGCAACATGCAATGCTTACTGTCACCTTTTCAGCAGACGCAACCCATCATTTCCTTTGGCGCTGAAGCGGCTGCTACTTTTCATAACATAGCACCGCCACTTGTTTTTTAAACATGCCCTCATTTAAATTGCATTGGAGTAGAGGCAGCACGGTGGCTCAGTGGTTAGCACAGTAGCCTTGCAGCGCTGGGGTCCTGGGTTCAACTCCCACTAAGGGCAAAAAACCAATTGCATTGCAGTGAATTACATAGCATTGGGTCGGCGCAGGGGGCGTGGCTCGCCGGCTTAAGCCTGGTATGATTGGCCACGTGCATTGGGTGGGGGCGGGGCTTACCGGCTTTAGCCTGGTACAGTTGACAACACGCAATGCTTACTGCCACCTCTTCAGCAGACGCAACACTTCGTTACCTTTTGCGCTGGGGCCGCTGTTACTTCTCATGGCATAGCACCGCCATTTGTTTTATTGAACATGCCCGCGCGATGGGGGCGTGGCTTACCGGCTTAAGCCCGGTACAGTCGGCAACTTGCAGTGCATTGCATAGCGTCGGTGCCGGGGGCGGGGCTTACCGCGATGGGGGCGGGGCTTACCGGCTTAAGCCCGGTACAGTCGGCAATTTGCAGTGCAGTGCGTAGCGTCGGTGCCGGGGGGCGGGGCTCACCGCGATGGGGCGGGGCTTACCGGCTTAAGCCCGGTACAGTCGGCAACTTGCAGTGCATTGCATAGCGTCGGTGCCGGGGGCGGGGCTTACCGGCTTAAGCCGGTACAGTCGGCAACTTGCAGTGCATTGCGTAGCGTCGGTGCCGGGGGCGGGGCTTACCGCGATGGGGCGGGGCTTACCGGCTTAAGCCCGGTACAGATGGAAACATGCAGTGCATTGCATAGCGTCGGTGCCGGGGGCGGGGCTTACCGCGATGGGGCGGGGCTTACCGGCTTAAGCCCTGTACAGTAGGCAACACCCAGTGCATTGCGTAGCGTCGGTGCCGGGGGCGGGGCTTACCGCCATGGGGGCGGGGCTTACCGCGTCATGCCAGGTACAGTGTGCAACTATGGCAACATGCAATGCTTACTGTCACCTTTTCAGCAGACGCAACCCATCATTTCCTTTGGCGCTGAAGCGGCTGCTACTTTTCATAACATAGCACCGCCACTTGTTTTTAAACATGCCCTCATTTAAATTGCATTGGAGTAGAGGCAGCACGGTGGCTCAGTGGTTAGCACAGTAGCCTTGCAGCGCTGGGGTCCTGGGTTCAACTCCCACTAAGGGCAAAAAACCAATTGCATTGCAGTGAATTACATAGCATTGGGTCGGCGCAGGGGGCGTGGCTCGCCGGCTTAAGCCTGGTATGATTGGCCACGTGCATTGGGTGGGGGCGGGGCTTACCGGCTTTAGCCTGGTACAGTTGACAACACGCAATGCTTACTGCCACCTCTTCAGCAGACGCAACACTTCGTTACCTTTTGCGCTGGGGCCGCTGTTACTTCTCATGGCATAGCACCGCCATTTGTTTTATTGAACATGCCCGCGCGATGGGGGCGTGGCTTACCGGCTTAAGCCCGGTACAGTCGGCAACTTGCAGTGCATTGCATAGCGTCGGTGCCGGGGGCGGGGCTTACCGCGATGGGGCGGGGCTTACCGGCTTAAGCCCGGTACAGTCGGCAATTTGCAGTGGTGCGTAGCGTCGGTGCCGGGGGGCGGCTTACCGCGTTGGGGCGGGGCTTACCGGCTTAAGCCCGGTACAGATGGAAACATGCAGTGCATTGCATAGCGTCGGTGCGGGGGGCGGGGCTTACCGCGATGGGGCGGGGCTTACCGGCTTAAGCCCTGTACAGTCGGCAACATACAGTGCATTGCGTAGCGTCGGTGCCGGGGGCGGGGCTTACCGCCATGGGGGCGGGGCTTACCGCGTCATGCCAGGTACAGTGTGCAACTATGGCAACATGCAATGCTTACTGTCACCTTTTCAGCAGACGCAACCCATCATTTCCTTTGGCGCTGAAGCGGCTGCTACTTTTCATAACATAGCACCGCCACTTGTTTTTTAAACATGCCCTCATTTAAATTGCATTGGAGTAGAGGCAGCACGGTGGCTCAGTGGTTAGCACAGTAGCCTTGCAGCGCTGGGGTCCTGGGTTCAACTCCCACTAAGGGCAAAAAACCAATTGCATTGCAGTGAATTACATAGCATTGGGTCGGCGCAGGGGGCGTGGCTCGCCGGCTTAAGCCTGGTATGATTGGCCACGTGCATTGGGTGGGGGCGGGGCTTACCGGCTTTAGCCTGGTACAGTTGACAACACGCAATGCTTACTGCCACCTCTTCAGCAGACGCAACACTTCGTTACCTTTTGCGCTGGGGCCGCTGTTACTTCTCATGGCATAGCACCGCCATTTGTTTTATTGAACATGCCCGCGCGATGGGGGCGTGGCTTACCGGCTTAAGCCCGGTACAGTCGGCAACTTGCAGTGCATTGCATAGCGTCGGTGCCGGGGGCGGGGCTTACCGCGATGGGGGCGGGGCTTACCGGCTTAAGCCCGGTACAGTCGGCAATTTGCAGTGCAGTGCGTAGCGTCGGTGCCGGGGGGCGGGGCTTACCGCGATGGGGCGGGGCTTACCGGCTTAAGCCCGGTACAGTCGGCAACTTGCAGTGCATTGCATAGCGTCGGTGCCGGGGGCGGGGCTTACCGGCTTAAGCCCGGTACAGTCGGCAACTTGCAGTGCATTGCGTAGCGTCGGTGCCGGGGGCGGGGCTTACCGCGATGGGGCGGGGCTTACCGGCTTAAGCCCGGTACAGATGGAAACATGCAGTGCATTGCATAGCGTCGGTGCCGGGGGCGGGGCTTACCGCGATGGGGCGGGGCTTACCGGCTTAAGCCCTGTACAGTCGGCAACACACAGTGCATTGCGTAGCGTCGGTGCCGGGGGCGGGGCTTACCGCCATGGGGGCGGGGCTTACCGCGTCATGCCAGGTACAGTGTGCAACTATGGCAACATGCAATGCTTACTGTCACCTTTTCAGCAGACGCAACCCATCATTTCCTTTGGCGCTGAAGCGGCTGCTACTTTTCATAACATAGCACCGCCACTTGTTTTTTTAAACATGCCCTCATTTAAATTGCATTGGAGTAGAGGCAGCACGGTGGCTCAGTGGTTAGCACAGTAGCCTTGCAGCGCTGGGGTCCTGGGTTCAACTCCCACTAAGGGCAAAAAACCAATTGCATTGCAGTGAATTACATAGCATTGGGTCGGCGCAGGGGGCGTGGCTCGCCGGCTTAAGCCTGGTATGATTGGCCACGTGCATTGGGTGGGGGCGGGGCTTACCGGCTTTAGCCTGGTACAGTTGACAACACGCAATGCTTACTGCCACCTCTTCAGCAGACGCAACACTTCGTTACCTTTTGCGCTGGGGCCGCTGTTACTTCTCATGGCATAGCACCGCCATTTGTTTTATTGAACATGCCCGCGCGATGGGGGCGTGGCTTACCGGCTTAAGCCCGGTACAGTCGGCAACTTGCAGTGCATTGCATAGCGTCGGTGCCGGGGGCGGGGCTTACCGCGATGGGGGCGGGGCTTACCGGCTTAAGCCCGGTACAGTCGGCAATTTGCAGTGCGTTGCGTAGCGTCGGTGCCGGGGGGCGGGCTTACCGCGATGGGGCGGGGCTTACCGGCTTAAGCCCGGTACAGTCGGCAACTTGCAGTGCATTGCATAGCGTCGGTGCCGGGGGGCGGGGCTTACCGCGATGGGGCGGGCTTACCGGCTTAAGCCCGGTACAGTCGGCAACATACAGTGCATTGCATAGCGTCGGTGCCGGGGGCGGGGCTTACCGCATGGGGGCGGGGCTTACCGCGTCATGCCAGGTACAGTGTGCAACTATGGCAACATGCAATGCTTACTGTCACCTTTTCAGCAGACGCAACCCATCATTTCCTTTGGCGCTGAAGCGGCTGCTACTTTTCATAACATAGCACCGCCACTTGTTTTTTAAACATGCCCTCATTTAAATTGCATTGGAGTAGAGGCAGCACGGTGGCTCAGTGGTTAGCACAGTAGCCTTGCAGCGCTGGGGTCCTGGGTTCAACTCCCACTAAGGGCAAAAAACCAATTGCATTGCAGTGAATTACATAGCATTGGGTCGGCGCAGGGGGCGTGGCTCGCCGGCTTAAGCCTGGTATGATTGGCCACGTGCATTGGGTGGGGGCGGGGCTTACCGGCTTTAGCCTGGTACAGTTGACAACACGCAATGCTTACTGCCACCTCTTCAGCAGACGCAACACTTCGTTACCTTTTGCGCTGGGGCCGCTGTTACTTCTCATGGCATAGCACCGCCATTTGTTTTATTGAACATGCCCGCGCGATGGGGGCGTGGCTTACCGGCTTAAGCCCGGTACAGTCGGCAACTTGCAGTGCATTGCATAGCGTCGGTGCCGGGGGCGGGGCTTACCGCGATGGGGGCGGGGCTTACCGGCTTAAGCCCGGTACAGTCGGCAATTTGCAGTGCAGTGCGTAGCGTCGGTGCCGGGGGGCGGGGCTTACCGCGATGGGGCGGGGCTTACCGGCTTAAGCCCGGTACAGTCGGCAACTTGCAGTGCATTGCATAGCGTCGGTGCCGGGGGCGGGGCTTACCGGCTTAAGCCCGGTACAGTCGGCAACTTGCAGTGCATTGCGTAGCGTCGGTGCGGGGGGCGGGGCTTACCGCGATGGGGCGGGGCTTACCGGCTTAAGCCCGGTACAGATGGAAACATGCAGTGCATTGCATAGCGTCGGTGCCGGGGGCGGGGCTTACCGCGATGGGGCGGGGCTTACCGGCTTAAGCCCTGTACAGTCGGCAACACACAGTGCATTGCGTAGCGTCGGTGCCGGGGGCGGGGCTTACCGCCATGGGGGCGGGGCTTACCGCGTCATGCCAGGTACAGTGTGCAACTATGGCAACATGCAATGCTTACTGTCACCTTTTCAGCAGACGCAACCCATCATTTCCTTTGGCGCTGAAGCGGCTGCTACTTTTCATAACATAGCACCGCCACTTGTTTTTTAAACATGCCCTCATTTAAATTGCATTGGAGTAGAGGCAGCACGGTGGCTCAGTGGTTAGCACAGTAGCCTTGCAGCGCTGGGGTCCTGGGTTCAACTCCCACTAAGGGCAAAAAACCAATTGCATTGCAGTGAATTACATAGCATTGGGTCGGCGCAGGGGGCGTGGCTCGCCGGCTTAAGCCTGGTATGATTGGCCACGTGCATTGGGTGGGGGCGGGGCTTACCGGCTTTAGCCTGGTACAGTTGACAACACGCAATGCTTACTGCCACCTCTTCAGCAGACGCAACACTTCGTTACCTTTTGCGCTGGGGCCGCTGTTACTTCTCATGGCATAGCACCGCCATTTGTTTTATTGAACATGCCCGCGCGATGGGGGCGTGGGCTTACCGGCTTAAGCCCGGTACAGTCGGCAACTTGCAGTGCATTGCATAGCGTCGGTGCCGGGGGCGGGCTTACCGCGATGGGGGCGGGGCTTACCGGCTTAAGCCCGGTACAGTCGGCAATTTGCAGTGCGTTGCGTAGCGTCGGTGCCGGGGGGCGGGGCTTACCGCGATGGGGCGGGGCTTACCGGCTTAAGCCCGGTACAGTCGGCAACTTGCAGTGCATTGCATAGCGTCGGTGCCGGGGGCGGGGCTTACCGGCTTAAGCCCGGTACAGTCGGCAACTTGCAGTGCATTGCATAGCGTCGGTGCGGGGGCGGGGCTTACCGGCTTAAGCCCGGTACAGTCGGCAACTTGCAGTGCATTGCGTGGCGTCGGTGCCGGGGGCGGGGCTTACCGCGATGGGGCGGGGCTTACCGGCTTAAGCCCGGTACAGATGGAAAACATGCAGTGCATTGCATAGCGTCGGTGCCGGGGGCGGGGCTTACCGCGATGGGGCGGGGCTTACCGGCTTAAGCCTGTACAGTCGGCAACACACAGTGCATTGCGTAGCGTCGGTGCGGGGGCGGGGCTTACCGCCATGGGGGCGGGGCTTACCGCGTCATGCCAGGTACAGTGTGCAACTATGGCAACATGCAATGCTTACTGTCACCTTTTCAGCAGACGCAACCATCATTTCCTTTGGCGCTGAAGCGGCTGCTACTTTTCATAACATAGCACCGCCACTTGTTTTTTTAAACATGCCCTCATTTAAATTGCATTGGAGTAGAGGCAGCACGGTGGCTCAGTGGTTAGCACAGTAGCCTTGCAGCGCTGGGGTCCTGGGTTCAACTCCCACTAAGGGCAAAAAACCAATTGCATTGCAGTGAATTACATAGCATTGGGTCGGCGCAGGGGGCGTGGCTCGCCGGCTTAAGCCTGGTATGATTGGCCACGTGCATTGGGTGGGGGCGGGGCTTACCGGCTTTAGCCTGGTACAGTTGACAACACGCAATGCTTACTGCCACCTCTTCAGCAGACGCAACACTTCGTTACCTTTTGCGCTGGGGCCGCTGTTACTTCTCATGGCATAGCACCGCCATTTGTTTTATTGAACATGCCCGCGCGATGGGGGCGTGGCTTACCGGCTTAAGCCCGGTACAGTCGGCAACTTGCAGTGCATTGCATAGCGTCGGTGCCGGGGGCGGGGCTTACCGCGATGGGGGCGGGGCTTACCGGCTTAAGCCCGGTACAGTCGGCAATTTGCAGTGCGTGCGTAGCGTCGGTGCCGGGGGGCGGGGCTTACCGCGATGGGGCGGGGCTTACCGGCTTAAGCCCGGTACAGTCGGCAACTTGCAGTGCATTGCATAGCGTCGGTGCCGGGGGCGGGGCTTACCGGCTTAAGCCCGGTACAGTCGGCAACTTGCAGTGCATTGCGTAGCGTCGGTGCCGGGGGGCGGGGCTTACCGCGATGGGGCGGGGCTTACCGGCTTAAGCCCGGTACAGATGGAAACATGCAGTGCATTGCATAGCGTCGGTGCCGGGGGCGGGGCTTACCGCGAGGGGGCGGGGCTTACCGGCTTAAGCCCTGTACAGTCGGCAACACACAGTGCATTGCGTAGCGTCGGTGCCGGGGGCGGGGCTTACCGCCATGGGGGCGGGGCTTACCGCGTCATGCCAGGTACAGTGTGCAACTATGGCAACATGCAATGCTTACTGTCACCTTTTCAGCAGACGCAACCCATCATTTCCTTTGGCGCTGAAGCGGCTGCTACTTTCATAACATAGCACCGCCACTTGTTTTTTAAACATGCCCTCATTTAAATTGCATTGGAGTAGAGGCAGCACGGTGGCTCAGTGGTTAGCACAGTAGCCTTGCAGCGCTGGGGTCCTGGGTTCAACTCCCACTAAGGGCAAAAAAACCAATTGCATTGCAGTGAATTACATAGCATTGGGTCGGCGCAGGGGGCGTGGCTCGCCGGCTTAAGCCTGGTATGATTGGCCACGTGCATTGGGTGGGGGCGGGGCTTACCGGCTTTAGCCTGGTACAGTTGACAACACGCAATGCTTACTGCCACCTCTTCAGCAGACGCAACACTTCGTTACCTTTTGCGCTGGGGCCGCTGTTACTTCTCATGGCATAGCACCGCCATTTGTTTTATTGAACATGCCCGCGCGATGGGGGCGTGGCTTACCGGCTTAAGCCCGGTACAGTCGGCAACTTGCAGTGCATTGCATAGCGTCGGTGCCGGGGGCGGGGCTTACCGCGATGGGGGCGGGGCTTACCGGCTTAAGCCCGGAACAGTCGGCAATTTGCAGTGCGTTGCGTAGCGTCGGTGCCGGGGGGCGGGGCTTACCGCGATGGGGCGGGGCTTACCGGCTTAAGCCCGGTACAGATGGAAACATGCAGTGCATTGCATAGCGTCGGGTGCGGGGGGCGGGGCTTACCGCGATGGGGCGGGGCTTACCGGCTTAAGCCTGTACAGTCGGCAACATACAGTGCATTGCGTAGCGTCGGTGCCGGGGGCGGGCTTACCGCCATGGGGGCGGGGCTTACCGCGTCATGCCAGGTACAGTGTGCAACTATGGCAACATGCAATGCTTACTGTCACCTTTTCAGCAGACGCAAACCATCATTTCTTTGGCGCTGAAGCGGCTGCTACTTTCATAACATAGCACCGCCACTTGTTTTTTAAACATGCCCTCATTTAAATTGCATTGGAGTAGAGGCAGCACGGGGCTCAGTGGTTAGCACAGTAGCCTTGCAGCGCTGGGGTCCTGGGTTCAACTCCACTAAGGGCAAAAAACCAATGCATTGCAGTGAATTACATAGCATTGGGTCGGCGCAGGGGGCGTGGCTCGCCGGCTTAAGCCTGGTATGATTGGCCACGTGCATTGGTGTGGGGCGGGGCTTACCGGCTTTAGCCTGGTACAGTTGACAACACGCAATGCTTACTGCCACCTCTTCAGCAGACGCAACACTTCGTTACCTTTTGCGCTGGGGCCGCTGTTACTTCTCATGGCATAGCACCGCCATTTGTTTTATTGAACATGCCCGCGCGATGGGGGCGTGGCTTACCGGCTTAAGCCCGGTACAGTCGGCAACTTGCAGTGCATTGCATAGCGTCGGTGCCGGGGGCGGGGCTTACCGCGATGGGGGCGGGGCTTACCGGCTTAAGCCCGGTACAGTCGGCAATTTGCAGTGCAGTGCGTAGCGTCGGTGCCGGGGGGCGGGGCTTACCGCGATGGGGCGGGGCTTACCGGCTTAAGCCCGGTACAGTCGGCAACTTGCAGTGCATTGCATAGCGTCGGTGCCGGGGGCGGGGCTTACCGGCTTAAGCCCGGTACAGTCGGCAACTTGCAGTGCATTGCGTAGCGTCGGTGCCGGGGGCGGGGCTTACCGCGATGGGGCGGGGCTTACCGGCTTAAGCCCGGTACAGATGGAAACATGCAGTGCATTGCATAGCGTCGGTGCCGGGGGCGGGGCTTACCGCGATGGGGCGGGGCTTACCGGCTTAAGCCCTGTACAGTCGGCAACACACAGTGCATTGCGTAGCGTCGGTGCCGGGGGCGGGGCTTACCGCCATGGGGGCGGGGCTTACCGCGTCATGCCAGGTACAGTGTGCAACTATGGCAACATGCAATGCTTACTGTCACCTTTTCAGCAGACGCAACCCATCATTTCCTTTGGCGCTGAAGCGGCTGCTACTTTTCATAACATAGCACCGCCACTTGTTTTTTAAACATGCCCTCATTTAAATTGCATTGGAGTAGAGGCAGCACGGTGGCTCAGTGGTTAGCACAGTAGCCTTGCAGCGCTGGGGTCCTGGGTTCAACTCCCACTAAGGGCAAAAAACCAATTGCATTGCAGTGAATTACATAGCATTGGGTCGGCGCAGGGGGCGTGGCTCGCCGGCTTAAGCCTGGTATGATTGGCCACGTGCATTGGGTGGGGGCGGGGCTTACCGGCTTTAGCCTGGTACAGTTGACAACACGCAATGCTTACTGCCACCTCTTCAGCAGACGCAACACTTCGTTACCTTTTGCGCTGGGGCCGCTGTTACTTCTCATGGCATAGCACCGCCATTTGTTTTATTGAACATGCCCGCGCGATGGGGGCGTGGCTTACCGGCTTAAGCCCGGTACAGTCGGCAACTTGCAGTGCATTGCATAGCGCCGGTGCCGGGGGCGGGGCTTACCGCGATGGGGGCGGGGCTTACCGGCTTAAGCCCGGTACAGTCGGCAATTTGCAGTGCGTTGCGTAGCGTCGGTGCCGGGGGGCGGGGCTTACCGCGATGGGGCGGGGCTTACCGGGCTTAAGCCGGTACAGTCGGCAACTTGCAGTGCATTGCATAGCGTCGGTGCGGGGGGCGGGGCTTACCGGCTTAAGCCCGTACAGTCGGCAACTTGCAGTGCATTGCATAGCGTCGGTGCGGGGGCGGGGCTTACCGGCTTAAGCCGGTACAGTCGGCAACTTGCAGTGCATTGCGTAGCGTCGGGTGCGGGGCGGGGCTTACCGCGATGGGGCGGGGCTTACCGGCTTAAGCCCGGTACAGATGGAAACATGCAGTGCATTGCATAGCGTCGGTGCCGGGGGCGGGGCTTACCGCGATGGGGCGGGGCTTACCGGCTTAAGCCCTGTACAGTCGGCAACACACCGTGCATTGCGTAGCGTCGGTGCCGGGGGCGGGGCTTACCGCCATGGGGGCGGGGCTTACCGCGTCATGCCAGGTACAGTGTGCAACTATGGCAACATGCAATGCTTACTGTCACCTTTTCAGCAGACGCAACCCATCATTTCCTTTGGCGCTGAAGCGGCTGCTACTTTTCATAACATAGCACCGCCACTTGTTTTTTTAACATGCCCTCATTTAAATTGCATTGGAGTAGAGGCAGCACGGTGGCTCAGTGGTTAGCACAGTAGCCTTGCAGCGCTGGGGTCCTGGGTTCAACTCCCACTAAGGGCAAAAAACCAATTGCATTGCAGTGAATTACATAGCATTGGGTCGGCGCAGGGGGCGTGGCTCGCCGGCTTAAGCCTGGTATGATTGGCCACGTGCATTGGGTGGGGGCGGGGCTTACCGGCTTTAGCCTGGTACAGTTGACAACACGCAATGCTTACTGCCACCTCTTCAGCAGACGCAACACTTCGTTACCTTTTGCGCTGGGGCCGCTGTTACTTCTCATGGCATAGCACCGCCATTTGTTTTATTGAACATGCCCGCGCGATGGGGGCGTGGCTTACCGGCTTAAGCCCGGTACAGTCGGCAACTTGCAGTGCATTGCAGAGCGTCGGTGCCGGGGGCGGGGCTTACCGCGATGGGGGCGGGGCTTACCGGCTTAAGCCCGGTACAGTCGGCAATTGCAGTGCAGTGCGTAGCGTCGGTGCCGGGGGGCGGGGCTTACCGCGATGGGGCGGGGCTTACCGGCTTAAGCCCGGTACAGTCGGCAACTTGCAGTGCATTGCATAGCGTCGGTGCCGGGGGCGGGGCTTACCGGCTTAAGCCCGGTACAGTCGGCAACTTGCAGTGCATTGCGTAGCGTCGGTGCCGGGGGCGGGGCTTACCGCGATGGGGCGGGGCTTACCGGCTTAAGCCCGGTACAGATGGAAACATGCAGTGCATTGCATAGCGTCGGTGCCGGGGGCGGGGCTTACCGCGATGGGGCGGGGCTTACCGGCTTAAGCCCTGTACAGTCGGCAACACACAGTGCATTGCGTAGCGTCGGTGCCGGGGGCGGGGCTTACCGCCATGGGGGCGGGGCTTACCGCGTCATGCCAGGTACAGTGTGCAACTATGGCAACATGCAATGCTTACTGTCACCTTTTCAGCAGACGCAACCCATCATTTCCTTTGGCGCTGAAGCGGCTGCTACTTTTCATAACATAGCACCGCCACTTGTTTTTTAAACATGCCCTCATTTAAATTGCATTGGAGTAGAGGCAGCACGGTGGCTCAGTGGTTAGCACAGTAGCCTTGCAGCGCTGGGGTCCTGGGTTCAACTCCCACTAAGGGCAAAAAACCAATTGCATTGCAGTGAATTACATAGCATTGGGTCGGCGCAGGGGGCGTGGCTCGCCCTTAAGCCTGGTATGATTGGCCACGTGCATTGGGTGGGGGCGGGGCTTACCGGCTTTAGCCTGGTACAGTTGACAACACGCAATGCTTACTGCCACCTCTTCAGCAGACGCAACACTTCGTTACCTTTTGCGCTGGGGCCGCTGTTACTTCTCATGGCATAGCACCGCCATTTGTTTTATTGAACATGCCCGCGCGATGGGGGCGTGGCTTACCGGCTTAAGCCGGTACAGTCGGCAACTTGCAGTGCATTGCATAGCGTCGGTGCCGGGGGCGGGGCTTACCGCGATGGGGCGGGGCTTACCGGCTTAAGCCCGGTACAGTCGGCAATTGCAGTGCGTTGCGTAGCGTCGGTGCCGGGGGGCGGGGCTTACCGCGATGGGGCGGGGCTTACCGGCTTAAGCCCGGTACAGTCGGCAACAAGAAGTGCATTGCGTAGCGTCGGTGCCGGGGGCGGGGCTTACCGCGATGGGGCGGGGCTTACCGGGGGGGGCTTAAGCCCTGTACAGTCGGCAAACATACAGTGCATTGCGTAGCGTCGGTGCCGGGGGCGGGGCTTACCGCCATGGGGGCGGGGCTTACCGCGTCATGCCAGGTACAGTGTGCAACTATGGTAACATGCAATGCTTACTGTCACCTTTTCAGCAGACGCAACCCATCATTTCCTTTGGCGCTGAAGCGGCTGCTACTTTTCATAACATAGCACCGCCACTTGTTTTTTTAAACATGCCCTCATTTAAATTGCATTGGAGTAGAGGCAGCACGGTGGTTCAGTGGTTAGCACAGTAGCCTTGCAGCGCTGGGGTCCTGGGTTCAACTCCCACTAAGGGCAAAAAACCAATTGCATTGCAGTGAATTACATAGCATTGGGTCGGCGCTGGGGGCGTGGCTCGCCGGCTTAAGCCTGGTATGATTGGCCACGTGCTTTGGGGGGGGGCGGGGCTTACCGGCTTTAGCCTGGTACAGTTGACAACACGCAATGCTTACTGCCACCTCTTCAGCAGACGCAACACTTCGTTACCTTTTGCGCTGGGGCCGCTGTTACTTCTCATGGCATAGCACCGCCATTTGTTTTATTGAACATGCCCGCGCGATGGGGGCGTGGCTTACCGGCTTAAGCCCGGTACAGTCGGCAACTTGCAGTGCATTGCATAGCGTCGGTGCCGGGGGCGGGGCTTACCGCGATGGGGGCGGGGCTTACCGGCTTAAGCCCGGTACAGTCGGCAATTTGCAGTGCGTGCGTAGCGTCGGTGCCGGGGGGCGGGGCTTACCGCGATGGGGCGGGGCTACCGGCTTAAGCCCGGTACAGTCGGCAACTTGCAGTGCATTGCATAGCGTCGGCTTGCCGGGGGCGGGGCTTACCGGCTTAAGCCCGGTACAGTCGGCAACTTGCAGTGCATTGCGTAGCGTCGGTGCCGGGGGCGGGGCTTACCGCGATGGGGCGGGGCTTACCGGCTTAAGCCCGGTACAGATGGAAACATGCAGTGCATTGCATAGCGTCGGTGCCGGGGGCGGGGCTTACCGCGATGGGGCGGGGCTTACCGGCTTAAGCCTGTACAGTCGGCAACACACAGTGCATTGCGTAGCGTCGGTGCCGGGGGCGGGGCTTACCGCCATGGGGGCGGGGCTTACCGCGTCATGCCAGGTACAGTGTGCAACTATGGCAACATGCAATGCTTACTGTCACCTTTTCAGCAGACGCAACCCATCATTTCCTTTGGCGCTGAAGCGGCTGCTACTTTTCATAACATAGCACCGCCACTTGTTTTTTAAACATGCCCTCATTTAAATTGCATTGGAGTAGAGGCAGCACGGTGGCTCAGTGGTTAGCACAGTAGCCTTGCAGCGCTGGGGTCCTGGGTTCAACTCCCACTAAGGGCAAAAAACCAATTGCATTGCAGTGAATTACATAGCATTGGGTCGGCGCAGGGGGCGTGGCTCGCCGGCTTAAGCCTGGTATGATTGGCCACGTGCATTGGGTGGGGGCGGGGCTTACCGGCTTTAGCCTGGTACAGTTGACAACACGCAATGCTTACTGCCACCTCTTCAGCAGACGCAAACACTTCGTTACCTTTTGCGCTGGGGCCGCTGTTACTTCTCATGGCATAGCACCGCCATTTGTTTTATTGAACATGCCCGCGCGATGGGGGCGTGGCTTACCGGCTTAAGCCCGGTACAGTCGGCAACTTGCAGTGCATTGCATAGCGTCGGTGCCGGGGGCGGGGCTAACCGCGATGGGGCGGGGCTTACCGGCTTAAGCCCGGTACAGTCGGCAATTTGCAGTGCAGTGCGTAGCGTCGGTGCCGGGGGGCGGGGCTTACCGCGATGGGGCGGGGCTTACCGGCTTAAGCCCGGTACAGTCGGCAACTTGCAGTGCATTGCATAGCGTCGGTGCCGGGGGCGGGGCTTACCGGCTTAAGCCCGGTACAGTCGGCAACTTGCAGTGCATTGCGTAGCGTCGGTGCCGGGGGGCGGGCTTACCGCGATGGGGCGGGGCTTACGGCTTAAGCCCGGTACAGATGGAAACATGCAGTGCATTGCATAGCGTCGGTGCGGGGGGGGGCTTACCGCGATGGGGCGGGGCTTACCGGCTTAAGCCCTGTACAGTCGGCAACACACAGTGCATTGCGTAGCGTCGGTGCCGGGGGCGGGGCTTACCGCCATGGGGGCGGGGCTTACCGCGTCATGCCAGGTACAGTGTGCAACTATGGCAACATGCAATGCTTACTGTCACCTTTCAGCAGACGCAACCCATCATTTCCTTTGGCGCTGAAGCGGCTGCTACTTTTCATAACATAGCACCGCCACTGTTTTTTTAAACATGCCCTCATTTAAATTGCATTGGAGTAGAGGCAGCACGGTGGCTCAGTGGTTAGCACAGTAGCCTTGCAGCGCTGGGGTCCTGGGTTCAACTCCACATAAGGCAAAAAACCAATGCATTGCAGTGAATTACATAGCATTGGGTCGGCGCAGGGGGCGTGGCTCGCGGCTTAAGCCTGGTATGATGGCCACGTCATTGGGTGGGGGCGGGGCTTACCGGCTTTAGCCTGGTACAGTTGACAACACGCAATGCTTACTGCCACCTCTTCAGCAGACGCAACACGTCGTTACCTTTTGCGCTGGGGCCGCTGTTACTTCTCATGGCATAGCACCGCCATTTGTTTTATTGAACATGCCCGCGCGATGGGGGCGTGGCTTACCGGCTTAAGCCCGGTACAGTCGGCAACTTGCAGTGCATTGCATAGCGTCGGTGCCGGGGGCGGGGCTTACCGCGATGGGGGCGGGGCTTACCGGCTTAAGCCGGTACAGTCGGCAATTTGCAGTGCGTTGCGTAGCGTCGGTGCCGGGGGCGGGGCTTACCGCGATGGGGCGGGGCTTACCGGCTTAAGCCCGGTACAGATGGAAACATGCAGTGCATTGCATAGCGTCGGTGCCGGGGGCGGGGCTTACCGCGATGGGGCGGGGCTTACGGCTTAGCCCTGTACAGTCGGCAACATGCAGTGCATTGCGTAGCGTCGGTGCCGGGGGCGGGGCTTACCGCGATGGGGGCGGGGCTTACCGCGTCATGCCAGGTACAGTGTGCAACTATGGCAACATGCAATGCTTACTGTCACCTTTTCAGCAGACGCAACCCATCATTTCCTTTGGCGCTGAAGCGGCTGCTACTTTCATAACATAGCACCGCCACTTGTTTTTTAAACATGCCCTCATTTAAATTGCATTGGAGTAGAGGCAGCACGGTGGCTCAGTGGTTAGCACAGTAGCCTTGCAGCGCTGGGGTCCTGGGTTCAACTCCCACTAAGGGCAAAAAACCAATTGCATTGCAGTGAATTACATAGCATTGGGTCGGCGCAGGGGGCGTGGCTCGCCGGCTTAAGCCTGGTATGATTGGCCACGTGCATTGGTGGGGGCGGGGGCTTACCGGCTTTAGCCTGGTACAGTTGACAACACGCAATGCTTACTGCCACCTCTTCAGCAGACGCAACACTTCGTTACCTTTTGCGCTGGGGCCGCTGTTACTTCTCATGGCATAGCACCGCCATTTGTTTTATTGAACATGCCCGCGCGATGGGGGCGTGGCTTACCGGCTTAAGCCCGGTACAGTCGGCAACTTGCAGTGCATTGCATAGCGTCGGTGCCGGGGGCGGGGCTTACCGCGATGGGGGCGGGGCTTACCGGCTTAAGCCCGGTACCGCCGGCAATTTGCAGTGCGTGCGTAGCGTCGGTGCCGGGGGGCGGGGCTACCGCGATGGGGCGGGGCTTACCGGCTTAAGCCCGGTACAGTCGGCAACTTGCAGTGCATTGCATAGCGGTCGGTGCCGGGGGCGGGGCTTACCGGCTTAAGCCCGGTACAGTCGGCAACTTGCAGTGCATTGCGTAGCGTCGGTGCCGGGGGCGGGGCTTACCGCGATGGGGCGGGGCTTACCGGCTTAAGCCCGGTACAGATGGAAACATGCAGTGCATTGCATAGCGTCGGTGCCGGGGGCGGGCTTACCGCGATGGGGCGGGGCTTACCGGCTTAAGCCCTGTACAGTCGGCAACACACAGTGCATTGCGTAGCGTCGGTGCCGGGGGCGGGGCTTACCGCCATGGGGGCGGGGCTTACCGCGTCATGCCAGGTACAGTGTGCAACTATGGCAACATGCAATGCTTACTGTCACCTTTTCAGCAGACGCAACCCATCATTTCCTTTGGCGCTGAAGCGGCTGCTACTTTTCATAACATAGCACCGCCACTTGTTTTTAAACATGCCCTCATTTAAATTGCATTGGAGTAGAGGCAGCACGGGTGGCTCAGTGGTTAGCACAGTAGCCTTGCAGCGCTGGGGTCCTGGGTTCAACTCCCACTAAGGGCAAAAAACCAATTGCATTGCAGTGAATTACATAGCATTGGGTCGGCGCAGGGGGCGTGGCTCGCCGGCTTAAGCCTGGTATGATTGGCCACGTGCATTGGGTGGGGGCGGGGCTTACCGGCTTTAGCCTGGTACAGTTGACAACACGCGATGCTTACTGCCACCTCTTCAGCAGACGCAACACTTCGTTACCTTTTGCGCTGGGGCCGCTGTTACTTCTCATGGCATAGCACCGCCATTTGTTTTATTGAACATGCCCGCGCGATGGGGGCGTGGCTTACCGGCTTAAGCCCGGTACAGTCGGCAACTTGCAGTGCATTGCATAGCGTCGGTGCCGGGGGCGGGGCTTACCGCGATGGGGGCGGGGCTTACCGGCTTAAGCCGGTACAGTCGGCAATTTGCAGTGCGTGCGTAGCGTCGGTGCCGGGGGGCGGGCTTACCGCGATGGGCGGGGCTTACCGGCTTAAGCCCGGTACAGTCGGCAACTTGCAGTGCATTGCATAGCGTCGGTGCCGGGGGCGGGGCTTACCGGCTTAAGCCCGGTCCAGTCGGCAACATGCAGGGCAATGCATAGCGTCGGTGCCGGGGGCGGGGCTTACCGGCTTAAGCCCGGTACAGTCGGCAACTTGCAGTGCATTGCGTAGCGTCGGTGCGGGGGCGGGGCTTACCGCGATGGGGCGGGCTTACCGGCTTAAGCCCGGTACAGATGGAAACATGCAGTGCATTGCATAGCGTCGGTGCCGGGGGCGGGGCTTACCGCGATGGGGCGGGGCTTACCGGCTTAAGCCCTGTACAGTCGGCAACACACAGTGCATTGCGTAGCGTCGGTGCCGGGGGCGGGGCTTACCGCCATGGGGGCGGGGCTTACCGCGTCATGCCAGGTACAGTGTGCAACTATGGCAACATGCAATGCTTACTGTCACCTTTTCAGCAGACGCAACCCATCATTTCCTTTGGCGCTGAAGCGGCTGCTACTTTTCATAACATAGCACCGCCACTTGTTTTTTAAACATGCCCTCATTTAAATTGCATTGGAGTAGAGGCAGCACGGTGGCTCAGTGGTTAGCACAGTAGCCTTGCAGCGCTGGGGTCCTGGGTTCAACTCCCACTAAGGGCAAAAAACCAATTGCATTGCAGTGAATTACATAGCATTGGGTCGGCGCAGGGGGCGTGGCTCGCCGGCTTAAGCCTGGTATGATTGGCCACGTGCATTGGGTGGGGGCGGGGCTTACCGGCTTTAGCCTGGTACAGTTGACAACACGCAATGCTTACTGCCACCTCTTCAGCAGACGCAACACTTCGTTACCTTTTGCGCTGGGGCCGCTGTTACTTCTCATGGCATAGCACCGCCATTTGTTTTATTGAACATGCCCGCGCGATGGGGGCGTGGCTTACCGGCTTAAGCCCGGTACAGTCGGCAACTTGCAGTGCATTGCATAGCGTCGGTGCCGGGGGCGGGGCTTACCGCGATGGGGGCGGGGCTTACCGGCTTAAGCCCGGTACAGTCGGCAATTTGCAGTGCGTTGCGTAGCGTCGGTGCCGGGGGGCGGGGCTTACCGCGATGGGGCGGGGCTTACCGGCTTAAGCCCGGTACAGTCGGCAACTTGCAGTGCATTGCATAGCGTCGGTGCCGGGGGCGGGGCTTACCGCTTAAGCCCGGTACAGTCGGCAACTTGCAGTGCATTGCGTAGCGTCGGTGCCGGGGGCGGGGCTTACCGCGATGGGGCGGGGCTTACCGGCTTAAGCCCGGTACAGATGGAAACATGCAGTGCATTGCATAGCGTCGGTGCCGGGGGCGGGGCTTACCGCGATGGGGGGGGGCGTACCGGCTTAAGCCCTGTACAGTCGGCAACACACAGTGCATTGCGTAGCGTCGGTGCCGGGGGCGGGGCTTACCGCCATGGGGGCGGGGCTTACCGCGTCATGCCAGGTACAGTGTGCAACTATGGCAACATGCAATGCTTACTGTCACCTTTTCAGCAGACGCAACCCATCATTTCCTTTGGCGCTGAAGCGGCTGCTACTTTTCATAACATAGCACCGCCACTTGTTTTTTAAACATGCCCTCATTTAAATTGCATTGGAGTAGAGGCAGCACGGTGGCTCAGTGGTTAGCACAGTAGCCTTGCAGCGCTGGGGTCCTGGGTTCAACTCCCACTAAGGGCAAAAAACCAATTGCATTGCAGTGAATTACATAGCATTGGGTCGGCGCAGGGGGCGTGGCTCGCCGGCTTAAGCCTGGTATGATTGGCCACGTGCATTGGGTGGGGGCGGGGCTTACCGGCTTTAGCCTGGTACAGTTGACAACACGCAATGCTTACTGCCACCTCTTCAGCAGACGCAACACTTCGTTACCTTTTGCGCTGGGGCCGCTGTTACTTCTCATGGCATAGCACCGCCATTTGTTTTATTGAACATGCCCGCGCGTTGGGGGCGTGGCTTACCGGCTTAAGCCCGGTACAGTCGGCAACTTGCAGTGCATTGCATAGCGTCGGTGCCGGGGGGGGGGCTTACCGCGATGGGGGCGGGGCTTACCGGCTTAAGCCGGTACAGTCGGCAATTGCAGTGCGTTGCGTAGCGTCGGTGCCGGGGGGCGGGGCTTACCGCGATGGGGCGGGGCATACCGGCTTAAGCCCGGTACAGATGGAAACATGCAGTGCATTGCATAGCGTCGGTGCCGGGGGCGGGGCTTACCGCGATGGGCGGGGCTTACCGGCTTAAGCCGGTACAGTCGGCAACATACAGTGCATTGCGTAGCGTCGGTGCCGGGGGCGGGGCTTACCGCCATGGGGGCGGGGCTTACCGCGTCATGCCAGGTACAGTGTGCAACTATGGCAACATGCAATGCTTACTGTCACCTTTTCAGCAGACGCAACCCATCATTTCCTTTGGCGCTGAAGCGGCTGCTACTTTTCATAACATAGCACCGCCACTTGTTTTTTTAAACATGCCCTCATTTAAATTGCATTGGAGTAGAGGCAGCACGGTGGCTCAGTGGTTAGCACAGTAGCCTTGCAGCGCTGGGGTCCTGGGTTCAACTCCCACTAAGGGCAAAAAACCAATTGCATTGCAGTGAATTACATAGCATTGGGTCGGCGCAGGGGGCGTGGCTCGCCGGCTTAAGCCTGGTATGATTGGCCACGTGCATTGGGTGGGGGCGGGGCTTACCGGCTTTAGCCTGGTACAGTTGACAACACGCAATGCTTACTGCCACCTCTTCAGCAGACGCAACACTTCGTTACCTTTTGCGCTGGGGCCGCTGTTACTTCTCATGGCATAGCACCGCCATTTGTTTTATTGAACATGCCCGCGCGATGGGGGCGTGGCTTACCGGCTTAAGCCCGGTACAGTCGGCAACTTGCAGTGCATTGCATAGCGTCGGTGCCGGGGCGGGGCTTACCGCGATGGGGGCGGGGCTTACCGGCTTAAGCCCGGTACAGTCGGCAATTTGCAGTGCAGTTGCGTAGCGTCGGTGCCGGGGGGCGGGGCTTACCGCGATGGGGCGGGGCTTACCGGCTTAAGCCCGGTACAGTCGGCAACTTGCAGTGCATTGCATAGCGTCGGTGCCGGGGGCGGGGCTTACCGGCTTAAGCCCGGTACAGTCGGCAACTTGCAGTGCATTGCGTAGCGTCGGTGCCGGGGGCGGGGCTTACCGCGATGGGGCGGGGCTTACCGGCTTAAGCCCGGTACAGATGGAAACATGCAGTGCATTGCATAGCGTCGGTGCCGGGGGCGGGGCTTACCGCGATGGGGCGGGGCTTACCGGCTTAAGCCCTGTACAGTCGGCAACACACAGTGCATTGCGTAGCGTCGGTGCCGGGGGCGGGGCTTACCGCCATGGGGGCGGGGCTTACCGCGTCATGCCAGGTACAGTGTGCAACTATGGCAACATGCAATGCTTACTGTCACCTTTTCAGCAGACGCAACCCATCATTTCCTTTGGCGCTGAAGCGGCTGCTACTTTTCATAACATAGCACCGCCACTTGTTTTTTAAACATGCCCTCATTTAAATTGCATTGGAGTAGAGGCAGCACGGTGGTTCAGTGGTTAGCACAGTAGCCTTGCAGCGCTGGGGTCCTGGGTTCAACTCCCACTAAGGGCAAAAAACCAATTGCATTGCAGTGAATTACATAGCATTGGGTCGGCGCAGGGGGCGTGGCTCGCCGGCTTAAGCCTGGTATGATTGGCCACGTATTGGGTGGGGGCGGGGCTTACCGGCTTTAGCCTGGTACAGTTGACAACACGCAATGCTTACTGCCACCTCTTCAGCAGACGCAACACTTCGTTACCTTTTGCGCTGGGGCCGCTGTTACTTCTCATGGCATAGCACCGCCATTTGTTTTATTGAACATGCCCGCGCGATGGGGGCGTGGCTTACCGGCTTAAGCCCGGTACAGTCGGCAACTTGCAGTGCATTGCATAGCGTCGGTGCCGGGGGCGGGGCTTACCGCGATGGGGGGGGGGCTTACCGGCTTAAGCCCGGTACAGTCGGCAATTTGCAGTGCGTGCGTAGCGTCGGTGCCGGGGGGCGGGGCTTACCGCGATGGGGCGGGGCTTACCGGCTTAAGCCCGGTACAGTCGGCAACTTGCAGTGCATTGCATAGCGTCGGTGCCGGGGGCGGGGCTTACCGGCTTAAGCCCGGTACAGTCGGCAACTTGCAGTGCATTGCATAGCGTCGGTGCCGGGGGCGGGGCTTACCGGCTTAAGCCCGGTACAGTCGGCAACTTGCAGTGCATTGCGTAGCGTCGGTGCCGGGGGCGGGGCTTACCGCGATGGGCGGGGCTTACCGGGCTTAAGCCGGTACAGATGGAAACATGCAGTGCATTGCATAGCGTCGGTGCGGGGGCGGGGCTTACCGCGATGGGGCGGGCTTACCGGCTTAAGCCCTGTACAGTCGGCAACACACAGTGCATTGCGTAGCGTCGGTGCCGGGGGCGGGGCTTACCGCCATGGGGGCGGGGCTTACCGCGTCATGCCAGGTACAGTGTGCAACTATGGCAACATGCAATGCTTACTGTCACCTTTTCAGCAGACGCAACCCATCATTTCCTTTGGCGCTGAAGCGGCTGCTACTTTTCATAACATAGCACCGCCACTTGTTTTTTAAACATGCCCTCATTTAAATTGCATTGGAGTAGAGGCAGCACGGTGGCTCAGTGGTTAGCACAGTAGCCTTGCAGCGCTGGGGTCCTGGGTTCAACTCCCACTAAGGGCAAAAAACCAATTGCATTGCAGTGAATTACATAGCATTGGGTCGGCGCAGGGGGCGTGGCTCGCCGGCTTAAGCCTGGTATGATTGGCCACGTGCATTGGGTGGGGGCGGGGCTTACCGGCTTTAGCCTGGTACAGTTGACAACACGCAATGCTTACTGCCACCTCTTCAGCAGACGCAACACTTCGTTACCTTTTGCGCTGGGGCCGCTGTTATTCTCATGGCATAGCACCGCCATTTGTTTATTGAACATGCCCGCGCGATGGGGGCGTGGCTTACCGGCTTAAGCCCGGTACAGTCGGCAACTTGCAGTGCATTGCATAGCGTCGGTGCCGGGGGCGGGGCTTACCGCGATGGGGGCGGGGCTTACCGGCTTAAGCCCGGTACAGTCGGCAATTTGCAGTGCGTGCGTAGCGTCGGTGCCGGGGGGCGGGGCTTACCGCGATGGGGCGGGGCGGGGGCTTACCGGCTTAAGCCCGGTACAGTCGGCAACTTGCAGTGCATTGCATAGCGTCGGTGCCGGGGGGGGGCTTACCGGCTTAAGCCCGGTACAGTCGGCAACTTGCAGTGCATTGCGTAGCGTCGGTGCCGGGGGCGGGGCTTACCGCGATGGGGCGGGGCTTACCGGCTTAAGCCCGTACAGATGGAAACATGCAGTGCATTGCATAGCGTCGGTGCCGGGGGCGGGGCTTACCGCGATGGGGCGGGGCTACCGGCTTAAGCCCTGTACAGTCGGCAACACACAGTGCATTGCGTAGCGTCGGTGCCGGGGGCGGGGCTTACCGCCATGGGGGCGGGGCTTACCGCGTCATGCCAGGTACAGTGTGTGCAACTATGGCAACATGCAATGCTTACTGTCACCTTTTCAGCAGACGCAACCCATCATTTCCTTTGGCGCTGAAGCGGCTGCTACTTTTCATAACATAGCACCGCCACTGTTTTTTTAAACATGCCCTCATTTAAATTGCATTGGAGTAGAGGCAGCACGGTGGCTCAGTGGTTAGCACAGTAGCCTTGCAGCGCTGGGGTCCTGGGTTCAACTCCACTAAGGGCAAAAAACCAATTGCATTGCAGTGAATTACATAGCATTGGGTCGGCGGCGCAGGGGGCGTGGCTCGCCGGCTTAAGCCTGGTATGATTGGCCACGTGCATTGGGTGGGGGCGGGGCTTACCGGCTTTAGCCTGGTACAGTTGACAACACGCAATGCTTACTGCCACCTCTTCAGCAGACGCAACACTTCGTTACCTTTTGCGCTGGGGCCGCTGTTACTTCTCATGGCATAGCACCGCCATTTGTTTTATTGAACATGCCCGCGCGATGGGGGCGTGGCTTACCGGCTTAAGCCCGGTACAGTCGGCAACTTGCAGTGCATTGCATAGCGTCGGTGCCGGGGGCGGGGCTTACCGCGATGGGGGCGGGGCTTACCGGCTTAAGCCCGGTACAGTCGGCAATTTGCAGTGCGTTGCGTAGCGTCGGTGCCGGGGGGCGGGGCTTACCGCGATGTGGCGGGGCTTACCGGCTTAAGCCCGGTACAGATGGAAACATGCAGTGCATTGCATAGCGTCGGTGCGGGGGGGGGGCTTACCGCGATGGGGCGGGGCTTACCGGCTTAAGCCCTGTACAGTCGGCAACACACAGTGCATTGCGTAGCGTCGGTGCCGGGGGCGGGGCTTACCGCCATGGGGGCGGGGCTTACCGCGTCATGCCAGGTACAGTGTGCAACTATGGCAACATGCAATGCTTACTGTCACCTTTTCAGCAGACGCAACCCATCATTTCCTTTGGCGCTGAAGCGGCTGCTACTTTCATAACATAGCACCGCCACTTGTTTTTTTAAACATGCCCTCATTTAAATTGCATTGGAGTAGAGGCAGCACGGTGGCTCAGTGGTTAGCACAGTAGCCTTGCAGCGCTGGGGTCCTGGGTTCAACTCCCACTAAGGGCAAAAAACCAATTGCATTGCAGTGAATTACATAGCATTGGGTCGGCGCAGGGGGCGTGGCTCGCCGGCTTAAGCCTGGTATGATTGGCCACGTGCATTGGGTGGGGGCGGGGCTTACCGGCTTTAGCCTGGTACAGTTGACAACACGCAATGCTTACTGCCACCTCTTCAGCAGACGCAACACTTCGTTACCTTTTGCGCTGGGGCCGCTGTTACTTCTCATGGCATAGCACCGCCATTTGTTTTATTGAACATGCCCGCGCGATGGGGCGGGGCTTACCGGCTTAAGCCCGGTACAGATGGAAACATGCAGTGCATTGCATAGCGTCGGCGCCGGGGGCGGGGCTTACCGCGATGGGGCGGGGCTTACCGGCTTAAGCCCGGTACAGTCGGCAATTTGCAGTGCAGTGCGTAGCGTCGGTGCCGGGGGGCGGGGCTTACCGCGATGGGGGCGGGGCTTACCGGCTTAAGCCCGGTACAGTCGGCAACTTGCAGTGCATTGCATAGCGTCGGTGCCGGGGGCGGGGGCTTACCGGCTTAAGCCCGGTACAGTCGGCAACTTGCAGTGCATTGCGTAGCGTCGGTGCGGGGGCGGGGCTTACCGCGATGGGGGGGGGGGGGGGG
>NW_027208526.1:0-55860 GCF_027789765.1 Dendropsophus ebraccatus | reverse complement strand
TTTTTTTACACTTTTGCTGGTTGTGTGGTGTTAAAGCGACTCTGTACCCACAATCTGACCCCTCCAAACCCACTTGTAACTTCAGATAGCTGCTTTTAATCCAAGATCTGCCTTGGGGTCTTGTTCAGCAGGGATGCAGTTATTGTAAAAAAAAATAACTTTTAATCCAGCAGTGCTGTGTCTAACGGCCGGGGCTTACATTTGTATATGCATTAGGCTGGCACACCCCTCTCAGCCCCTCCTCCCCACCCTCCTCAGCATTAAGAATTCTCCAGGCAGATTGCTCCCTATTCCCCACCTGTTTTGTTTAATGAACATGGGCTGGATCATTAATACACCTGTGTAAAGCTCAAACAGCAGTAAATGTTGAGGAGGGTGGAAAGGAAGTACAGAGAGGTTGTGCCAGCCTAATGCATATACAAATGTAAGCTCCGGCCGTTAGACACAGGGCTGCCGGATAAAAAGTTATTTTTAGGACAATAACTGCATCCCCTGCTGAACGGACTCCAGGACAGATCTTGGATTAAAAGCAGCTATCCGAAGGTACAAGTGGTTTGGAGGGGTCAGATTGTGGGTACAGAGTCGCTTTAACACCACCCCAATCAGCAAAAGTTGTAAAAAAACAGTGTATAAAACAATTTGTTCATACTGTAGCCAGCGCTCCATAGTGAAATGAGCCGTTTCACTTGTACGAATTTAAGGAGTGTTTTGTGTGTGGGATGTAGGATGCGTGTGAACTGATATACACTTTACCAAAGGTTGTTTGATTCACATGTATGTTTACATAATTGATTGATTTTATATACAGTTCTGAAGTGTATAAGTATTAGAAACTGACACTAAGGGGGGCATTTATTAAGTCCGGCGTTTTTTTACGCCACACTTAAAAATGCCCCCCGCAGCTCCGGCGCTACGGAGATTTATGTAGAGGCGGACTGCCTCCACATAAATCCTGTGCGCGCCGGTGCGCACCGCCCACTACACACCCCCTTTCTGCCCCCTGGCGTACTCGTTGGAAAGTGCCATTTGCGTATAAAAAATTTGCAAATCAGCACTTTCCGCCGAAAATCATCCGTTCGC
Source organism: Dendropsophus ebraccatus (assembly GCF_027789765.1). Classification (NCBI taxonomy): domain Eukaryota; kingdom Metazoa; phylum Chordata; class Amphibia; order Anura; family Hylidae; genus Dendropsophus; species Dendropsophus ebraccatus. The sequence goes on along the minus strand of NW_027208526.1, from coordinate 54,780 downwards.
AGGATGATACATGTGGCCCTTAGAGATTTGCTTGAGAAAATTGTCATAGTTAAAACTGTGCATCTGGTGGAAAAAAAAGAACACTGTTTATAGTGGGAGGGGGGGACGGACCCTGCCTGTCTAACCGCCTCCCCCCCCAAAACACACACACATACACGCACACACTGGTCTCCTCCCTATCAAATAGACAGCATCACACACAAATATACTGATCTCCCTGTTCACAGAATCTGGGGTACTAGGGCCCACCAGTAGAACTGATCTTAGGAGTCTACTGATTAAAAAAAAGAAAAAAGTACTGACCCGTTTCCATCCTTGATTACGCTGTATCCTTGTCCACAACTTCCTTCCAATAATAGTTGAACTAAAAAACGTGTTACAACTATCAGAATTCTTTAAATGTATGAGCCTCTTAGGGTATAATGAGAGTTGTTGAGAGGACAACCCTACATTGAACAATAACAACATAAAAAAGGTGAAGTGGTGATTGTGTCGAGGTTCCTAGTGGCATGGAAACTGGGCCTAAGTTTTTTAGGAAAAGAACAGCCACCAGCCCTGAAGGTCCATCAATAAATCTTTTTACAGTGCCAGCTGTTATCAAAGGATTGTCTGTTCTTTTGTACTTTAAACCCCACTTTAAACTGTGGGACTTTCAGTAGGTGCTGGCAGTAGTAGTGCTTGCAGCTACAACTCCCAGCATGCACTGAAGGTCTGCAGTTGTTGTTATAGTAGGAGAGTCATATGTGCATTGCACTACGCTACTTGTGGAAGTACCCAAGAACCACACTAATAGTGTATATAAAAAGAAATAAAGTTAATATGTTATCACCATACATATTCTCATACCATCATACTGTTACTGACCAAATGCAGTAAACCTTGACCAATATTACTAGTAAATTAGGAACAAATATTATCACCACACCTTGACCACTACCATTACCACCACATAGTGTATAATACCACCATACAATTACTAAATAAAATTCCTATACAAAGACCAATATTTCCCTTCTACACTGACCCATATAAACGTTGATTCCAATGGTACACAGGCTCTGCACACCGTATAAGTAATGACTCACCTCTGCAGAATCTAGCAGACAAAAAAGTAGGCTTCTCGCTTCAGCACAATCCTAAGCTCTTTACAAACTCCCCATTTGTATTGCCCTACACAATACCAATACACACTTTTGTGCCCCCATGTAGTATTTAGGCCCAGTTTGGGCCCTCAAACAGTACATAGTTCCCTTTGTGCCCTCATGTATGAGACAGGCCTCCACCTTTTTTCCCCATTTAATAGTTTAACACCCTCTCTGTGCCCGATAGAGTAGTTAGGCCCCCTCTTTACCTTCATATAGTGGCTAAGCCCAACTCCCCCATATAAAAATTAGGCCCATCTGTGCATTTATATTGTGATTAGTCCCCTTTGTGCATCCATATAGTAGTTATTCCTCTGTGTAAATGCAGGCCCCCTAAGTCAGTACTGTATCTCCTATGTAACTACCTCTACCCAAGTAGGTAGAGTCCCCCATGTAGCATTTTCCGGTTAGATAATTCCCCCAGTATGAACCCTAATAGATATATTCCCAATGTAGCAATCCATATATAGGAATCCAATATTAGGCAATTAAGTAGATAGTATCCCCCATGTTAGGGCCCCCCCACATACACACTCACACTCACATTCCTTTTCCTACGTGTTTCTGCAAGTACTGGAGTAAAGAGTGTAGTTAGACAGTTAAGGGAATAGGTGCAGCATTGGGGGAACTCACCCTTGCCCAGTGGCAACACTTTCCCAAGGGGCATACTCTAGATAGAGGCCCACCAGGGGATTGTAAACTTCCTGCTACAGTAGTTTGCACAGAGAAAAACATCTGCTACAAGATCTGAAGAAAAGTTATCACAAGAGCTACATCACAAAGGGAGAGATGATACAGATGAACCTGATAGCAGAGGCCCCTGAGGGTGATCAAAGTCAACTTGGGCACCTCATAAGAAAGAGACAAAGCTGTGAGAAAGTCTGCAGTGATCAGACAAAAAGAAAGCATTTGGTGTAAAAATCCACATCACATAGGGAAATACAGCTATTCCAGAATATGTCCAAGGCAACCTTTGTTATATACAGTTGGACTGTTAGTAAGCCAGGTTATGGTTTAGTGTAGTCTTCATTGCAATAATCGCACAGGCTGTTTACTTTCTACTATTGGCCTCATATATTTATGCCACTCGTTGAATGAATTCACTCCAGTAAAGAAAGAATCTAACAACAACCACCTACATTTATGTGTTGCCTGTCCATCTGCCCTATACTTCAATTACTATAAAACCTCTTTATCAGCTTCAATTTAAGTTCCAAACTGCTGACACTGTAAAATGGCTGTTAGGCCAAGGAGACCCGTAGTACCTTTCATATGCATCCAAAATGTAGAAAAATGATTTTTATTTATGTTGCTTTCTTTCATTATCTAGGCTTTCCCAGCCCCCCAAATTGGTACATGCTAGAATGCCTCATTGTTCCCCTTCCAACAGTATCCCTGCTTGTTTGACAGTCACCTGGAAGCTGAACCCCAAGCAGTGTGAGATATGGGAGTAAGGAGGCATTCTATCATGCAGCAGTTTAGGGGCTTAGGAAAGCCTCTTTGTGGCAGAGAATTAACATCATTATGGAAACATAAATGAATATATGAAAGGTACCATGTGTCTCCTTATTGTAACAGCAATCTAACAGTGTCAGCAGTTCGGAATGTAAATTTCAGCCAATAGATTCACTTTAATCATTCCTGACATAAAGCATTCAATCACTTTTCAATGGGAGGGTCCATAGCAGCTTGGGCAATGAAACTTTCCTGATACTAAATTATACATATACATCCCTGCTACTGCCTAAAATTTCTTAGTATAAAATAATTATGTGAGAAACTGAATTGGAACAAAGTCTTAGAAAAGAACAAAACAATTTCTTTTAAAGAGCTGTTTGTTTTTTAATGTGTGGCACTTGCATTATACAAAGCTCATTGGATCATCTATCAAAAACATACATATTGATGAATTATTTCACTTTATAGACATTTCACTTAATTTACGAGTTTCTTGAAAAGCTGCTGGAAGTTTCCAGATAATTAGATTTTTTTCCCCCTTTTTATTTCCATAGTATTTAAATGTACTTGAAATATACCATTCGTCACCAGGTAAAACCTTTCAACAATGGCGCCACCCGTCAGCAACGGCTCCAGAGAATTTAACTCTGATTGATGGTAGGTCAACTAGAATTGGCTGGCAGAATTTCCAATTTTCTTTTGGAAATTGCTCATTTCTCGAAGTCTATTCCTATTTTTACAAGTGGACAGCAGGCTGAGATTATACATTACAATGTGTCCAACTATAAAATTGTGATGAATGGCTCCATGGACAGAGAAAGAGTTAAATGCTTAATTTAGACATCTTTCTACAGAAATAAAAATATCAAATGGTAGAACTTTAATGGCTATATTTGTATTCCTGCTTAAAAGAGTTAAGATAGCGAGAAGATAGGCATACCTAGCAAATAAAACATGACCCGAAGCGTGTAATAATGGTGGGAAATGCAATATGTTGATTTTAAAGTGGACGTGGTGCCTACAGGCTGTAAAGACATACATTTTGTTAGATATACCGATATGCATGAAACTACAGAGTACAGACACAGGAAAAACTGAAACAGGAGTCTTCTGTTGACATTCACTTTCATGATATACTGTAGCTGCATAGAGAAAATCTTTTTACTCACTTAAATAATTCTGGTTGTTTACATTCACCAGTGTAGGAGCCCATGCTCCAGTACATAGTGATTGAAAGAGTTGCTATTGAAATCAATGGGGAATGTAAGTAATAAGCTCCTTCTAGTAGCAGGTGCAGGTACAGTAGCTGCTATAACAATGTCATGGCAGTCAGCAGTAGCTGTCCAAAAAAGATCCCCTTCCATCATAGGCCATAGGCTTCGGGGGACCAGCAAGGAACAGGGGTAGGTAAGTATAATTAGTTTTTTTGTTTGTAATAATAATAATAATAATAATTTTGTCTTTTTCATCTTATTGTATATAGCTAACTCTCCACTGCCCTATGCACTGGATGTACAGAAGAATCTGAAGGAGCAGCATAAGGCCAGAGGTATCATCTGAATGTAGTAGTGGGTTATGGGACTGAAACACTCTGATTGCTAAGAGGTTAAAGAAAACATTATCTCCAAGGTAGAGATGACTATCAAAAATTGAATTTCAAAAAGTAAACTCTTATTCAACATGTAAATATGCAGGTTTGTGCACAATCAAACATATTAATTACAAATTCTGCAATGGTGATTTCTACAAGGAAAACTGAGTAACTAGCAATTCCTCCAACTAATCTAAGAATAGGTAAATATATTATCCGGGTCACATGACCACTGGACGTACCCTTCCTCTGCATTCTACCTCATGAGTGTAAAATACTTTTCTATGTAATCAAATGCATAATCATGATAATATAATGTCTGTGATAAGACCCCTTAAAATTGTTGTAAACTTCCTTTGTAGTTTTCTCGTGAACTCAGTGGCAAAGAGACATTAGCAATGATACATGACAAAAGTTCTGCAAGAACAAAACCAGATTAGATGTTTATGCCAGAGTGAAGTTGTTGTTACACATTAATAAATCCCATCCAATTCCTTTATTATCCTCCAGCATCTGAAGCCATACAAGCATCACAGGGGACAGCACATAGTGCTTCGGGCCAGGAGTTATAATAATTCTGAGAATCTTATAATAGCACCCGATGTTTCTTATCAGTGAATATTGCATTGGATATTGTATGAGATGCGGCAATAAATTTACTACAGGTGCAGCATAAGCTTTGAAAGAAATAAACAAGATATATGGCTTGTACACATGAGAATGTCACTGCGTAGGATTATTCCCAAGCAGAACCTCAATAAAATTAGGTTCCTTACTCTGCAGCTTTCATGTTTAAATTTTAATTAGCCCTGTTTATCAAATTTTGCACAAAATGAGTTTATGGCGTTAAATCTTCAGTGCTTAAGACGTCCCGGTAGAACGAGAAAATAATGTGAATTTGTGACCCCCGCTGTTTCTTTTGATATCCTTTCCCAATCTGTTATAGATAATATGACATTACACGGTCGAGCCTTTCATTAATATTGCTTCTTTCTTGCTGCTATCATCTATTATCTAATATATTCTAGGGAGGATTAATTAATCTTTCTCAATGTTTTGCAAAGGCTCTTTTCCTACTTTCTTTGGGTATTGATTTTGCATGTTTCAAAGCCATTTTTAAAATATGTTATCAATAGGTAAGGGTGTTAAACGTTATGTTCCCCCCTTAATAGGGTACTCTGACATCAGGTAAAAAATGCTGCAGAAGCATATAGCATTGCTTACCTGCCCCAGTTCAAAATTCAATTTGTTTTGGGAGTCCTAATACTGTTTTTTTCCTGGTTGAGCAGTTGCTCTGTACAACAATTTCCAGAATGCACTGCTTTCCCTTAAATGTCCATTACGGCCTCTTCGCCCCACCTACTCCCCCAGGACTCCTGCCAGTTCCCACTTACAGCGGTTAAACAGCATTTCTCTTCAGGGCAGACTATAAATACCTGTAAATATCCTTCATTCTCTCTAAATGTCCCAATAACGATATACTGTATATGTATATGTCTATATGACAGGCAGACACGCTGGTGGTTACTGTTGAGAGCAATTGTCTAGGGGGGGTTGGTCTGCCATAGCTAGTACCATAAAAGCAGACCATGCTTTGCCAGGGCAGGTCCCAGGTCCCCCATGCCACATGGGCTCCATTGCAGTTGTGTGGTCTGCCTCTATTGCAGTGCTCAGAGACAAGATTCAACCAAGCTCCCTGTCATATCAGGAGATGATGCATTATCCCAGGAGAAAGGGAGGAGCCAGAGAGCTGGAGAAAGTGCCACATTGTGCAGTTTCTCAATTTTCAACTTCCTGTCAGGGGTGAATCATGCAAATACACACTGAATTCCAGAATGCCCCTTCAAGGTAAAATGACTGAGGGTGAAATGTATCAGTTTTTGCTAGGTGCTACTGCCTTGCACAAAAATGTAGCAATGTTTTTTTTCCTATTTAACCCTTTGAGGACCAAGCCCAAAATGACCCAGTGGACTGTGCCAATTTTTTTTTATTTATGAGCCTTTTTTCCTCTCTTCCTCTTTTAAGAGCTCTAGCATTTTCATTTTTCTATCTACATGGACATGTAAGGGCTTGTTTTTTTCAGGAATAGTTATACTTAGTAATGGCATCTTTCATTCTACAATAACATGTATGACAGAACCCCCAAAAGATAATTTATGAAAATATAAATTGGTGAAATTGGAAAAAAGAATGCAATATAGTAACTTTTGGGGGTTCCTGTGTATGTAGCGATTTGATACCATTATTCTATAGGCCAGAACACAACCATATGCAGGTTTAGTCTATGTTCACACAATGTCAAAAATAGAGAAAAGGCAGCAGAATTTGATATTTAAAAAAAACTCAATTTTTGCCGCGATTTAACTGACTGCAATGGCAATGCATTAAAGTCAGTGGGAAGACGGACGTCTAATGCACACAATGCATTGAATACCGGACGTTTTTACCATGGGCGTCAAAATAAATAACATAATCATTATTTTCGGACTGCTTTTGCAAACAGCGGATGTTTTAGTAGTTCACACAGTTTTTCTTTTGTCACCGTTCTTTCTCAGTTCTTTCTATTAAATTCAATTGACTTTTCAATTAAGCCGCAGCCAAAAGCCAATTAGAAAATGTACCAACAGCTTTCATTGCACTAAGGGGAGGCCAGGCTGCTAAATGACGTCCGGTATTTTAGCCTCAACTGATGAACGTCATTTTAAAAGGAGCTGAAAAAAAAATGTTGTGTGAACGTAGCCTAACACAGATTTTCTAATGTTTTTAATTAAATCCTTTTTTTCCCCAATTCATTATTAATCCCTTAACGACCGCAGGCGTTAAGGGTGTACAGAGCGGGGCCGCGCTTTGAACCGCCGCGTTCCCGGGTGCCGCATGTAGCCCGAGGCCGCGGCTATTAGCGGGCAAGGTCCGATCGCCGTGCCCGCTAATCAAGTAATTAGATGAAGCTGTCAAAGTTGATAGCTGCATCCGATTACTTGCTGCAGCCGATCCCTGGTGTCTAGTGGCGGAGATCGCCCCCGCCCAGGACGTTGTCCCGGAGGAGTGATCTCCATGTCTGTTACCTGACGAAGTCTCAGCCAAAATGGCGCTGATCCCGTCTAGGCACTCGGATGCTTTCGGCTGCAGCAGCCGAAAGCAAACGAGTGCCGATCTCATTGATCTATGCTGTATAACTTTACAGCATAGATCTCAATGAAATATCAGAGTGCTTATACTAGAAGTGCCCCAGGGGGGGCTTCTAGTATAAGTGTAAAAGTAAGAAAAAAAGTGATGTTGTCAATAAAAAGCCCCCTCCCCTAATAAAAGTTTGAATCCACCACCCTTTTCCCATATAATAAATAAAAGTAAACAAATAAAAAAAAAATAATAAACATGTTTATTAATTTATCATATTCCTGATCTCGCATGGTAAACGGCGTAAGCGCAAAATTTTTTGGTTGCGTTAAATCCAGAAAAATTGTAATAAAAAGCGATCAAAAAGTCACATATGCGCAATCAAGGTAACGATAGAAAGAACACATCATGGCGCAAAAAATGACACTTGAAACAGCCCCATAGACTAAAGGATAAAAGCGCTATAAGCCTGGGAATAAGGCGATTTTAAGAAACATATATTTGATAACAATGGTTTGAATTTTTACAGGCATCACATAATATAAAAGTTATACATGTTACATATCGTTTTAATCTTAACGACATGAGGAACAAATATAACAAGTCAGTTTTACCCCAGGGTGGATGGCGTAAAAACATATACCCCCCAAATAAACAAAATGCGTTTTTTTTGTGTTTTTTTTTCAACTTCACCATACGTTTATTTTTTTCTGGTTTCGCAGTGTACTTTATGAAAAAAATCAGCCTGTCATTGCAAAGTACAATTAGTGGCGCAAAAAATAAGGGCTCATGTGGGTTTCTAGGTGGAAAAATTTAAGTGCTATGGCCTTTAAGCACAAGGAGGAAAAAACTAAAATGCAAAAATCGAAATTGGCTCTGTCCTTAAGGGGTTAATAAAATGGCAGTGTTGTGACTCTTTTAGGTTTTCACCTACTGTATGAGGCTGTATGGGGTGCCATTTTTTTTCGCCATGAGCTCTAATTTTTTTTTATACCATATCTGTGTAGATCAGAAATTTGTATCACTTCTTATTCCTTTTTTTTTATTTATAATGTAACAAAAAGCAATTCTGCTGCTTTTTTCCCCTCTTACCATTTACACCGTTTGCCATACAGGATGACAATCGTTTTATTTATAATATGGGAAAGGGGGTGATTTTAAATTTTATTGGGGGAGGTGCTTTGGGGTATTTAAAAAAAAAAAAAAAAAAAAATTATATATATATATATATATATATATATATATATACACACACACATATATCTTTAACATGCAAACATTGGATTGCATACGCTGATGATTGCTATGCTATAGGCAGTGTATGTGCAGTGTATCAGTGTAACAAGAGCTCTGCTCATTGAGCCTGCCTGTGGCAGACTCAATGAGCAGAGCGCCGATCAGACCACATGGAGGAAGGTAAGAGACCTCCGGCAGTCCGAGAAAACGATGGAGACCCCCGCAGTCGCAGCATTTAAGGGGTTAATGACAGGCTGCAGCGCAAACAGTGCAGCCTGGGATAAATACACAGGACGTACCTGAACGCCCAGAGTTGTGTGGTGACAGGTGGCCAGGGCGTACAGGTACGTACTAGGTCGTCTAGGGGTTAACACCATGCCCTCCAGGTGGGCACAGCTTGGCATAACTGAATTATGATTGCAACACTGCATGTTTGATAAAGAAAATATGTCTAGTAAAATAAAGAACGGAAGTAGTGCAGTGCATTTTAGATCCAACTTTTCCACTGTTCCACTTTTTTTTTTTTTTTTTTTTTAACCCCTTAAGGACGGGGCCTGTTTTCGTTTTTTTCCTCCTTGTGTTTAAAAGGCCATAGCACTTGCATTTTTTTCACCTAGAAACCCATATGAGCCCTTATTTTTTGAGTCACTAATTGTACTTTGCAATGACAGGCTGCATTTGGTACACTACGAAACCAGAAAAAAATTAAAAAAGTGTGGTGAAATTGAATGAGGCTGTGTCAGGTGTCATTTTTTTGTGCCATGATGTGTTTTCTATCTTGTACCTTTTCTTGTGCTTTCTATCGGTACCTTGATTGCGCATAAACGACTTTTTGATCGCTTTTTATTACATTTTTTCTGGATTTGATGCGACCAAAAATGCGCAATTTTGCACTTTGGCATTTTTTTGCGCTAACGCCGTTTACCGTGCGAGATCAGGAATGTGATTAATTAATAGTTCGGGCGATTACGCACACGGCGATACCAAACATGTATATTTATTTATTTGTTTACTTTTATTTAAAACCTGGGAAAAGGGGGGTGATTCAGACTTTTATTAGGGGAGGGGGCTTTTTAATATAAACAACACTTTTTTTTTTTTTACACATATACTAGAAGCCCCCCTGGGGGACTTCTAGTATATATACTTTGATCTCTCATTGAGATCTCTGCAGCATAGATATGCTGCAGAGATCAATGAGATAGGCACTCGTTTACTTCTGGCTGCTGCAGCCGGAAGTAAACGAGTGCCGAGCCGGGGACGGCGCCATCTTGGACGAGTCCCCGGCCGGCATCAGTAACGGAGATCGCTCCTCCGGGACAACGTCCCGGAGGAGCGATCTCCCTCACTAGACCCCAGGGAAAGGTTGCCTCGGAGGCAGCTGTAAACTTTGACAGCTGCCTCCGATTAGCTAATTAGCGGGCACGGCGATCAGACCGTGCCCGTTAAAAGCGGGGGTCCGGGGATACACGTGGCACCCGGGACCGCGGCGCTTCAAAGCGGGGTCGCGGCACGGCCCCGCTTTGAAGTGCTAATGAGGACATATGACGTACGGGTACGTCATATGTCCTTAAGAGGTTAAAGGTGTGCTGGAGGATGGAGGTGTTTTGAGTAGTCAGAGGATGTAGGGCTAAGAGGGACATTTATATTGTATGTGTGCTGAAGGTTTTTGTGTGCCAGGGCTGCTTTTATATTCCGTATGCAATAACACTGCAGAGACACCATCACTTTCCAGTCAAGGAAACCACCCAAGCAAGGTATCCATCCACAGTCAGCTGTTTCTGGGTATTTGCCACTCATCAGTGTGGAGTAGGATTCTGGCTAGTGGGAGCAATGCCTAGTAAGTGTATGCAAAAGGATGCTGGTTGACCTCAGGGAGATCAACCAAAGCACCGCAGAGACACCATCACATGTCTCGACTTCACTGTATTCTAGGACATTGCCCAATGGGAAATCAAATATGCAAAAAACGCTGTAAAGACACCAACACGTGTTTCAACGTCAGTGAGCTAGCCAGACCTTCCTCCAGGAAAGAACAACCAAGCCAAGGAATGTCTCCAGTCAAGGAAACCACCCAAGCAAGGTATCCATCCACAGACAGCTGTATTGGGGTATTTGCCCCTCATCAGTGTAGGGTAGGATTCTGGCTAGTGGGAGCAGTGCCTAGTAAGTGCACACTGATGAGGGTCAAATACCCCGAAACAGCTGTGGATGGATACCTTGCTTGGGTGGTTTCCTTGGTGTTTGGTTTATTAAGCCATATATGGAGAGTGGCAGATAGAACACTGTCTTGTTATAAACACAGTCACAGAAATACTCAATTGTGAAATCTATTATGCCATGAAAACCAAATATAACAGGAACTCTTATATGATAGCTCAGTTACATCACATACAGATGGCAGGGGGTCTCTATATCATGTAACTCACATTACACATTACCTATCTCAGACAGAGATGTCAGCAGAGAGCATTGTGTCAGACTGAAAACAACAATTCCTGCTGGACATACAGCAGCTGATAAGTATGGGAAGACTTGAGATTTTTAAATAGAAGTAAATTACAAATCTATATAACTTTGTGAAACTAGTTTATTTGAAAGAAAAAGATTTTCGCTGGACAACCTCTTTAATGCAGAATTTGCCACACAATCTTCTTAAGCTTCTAATTTTTATAGCACATTCTATAAACGTTTTCACTTCTACACAAACCCCATGCATTTTTATGTCACCCTAAAGAGACTCTGTCAGCATGTTTCTGCTGTCCTATATAAGGGTAGCATAAACTAGTCACAGAGAAGCTGAACAGAATAATGTATCACTTACATTCTTCTGTGCAGCTGATTCAGAGATATCCTCCTGAATAACATGGACAATAAGTAGTCCTCCCCATTATGTGCATGAGCCAGGTAGTCCTCTATATTTATGAGAAGCAGAAAACTCCGCCCACCAGCTGCTGATTGGCAGTTATCTATCCATGCCGTTCCAGCCGATAATCACTTTGTGTAAAACCTTGCGTTGTAAAACAACAATCAGCCGACAAGCAAAATGTCGGCTTATTGCTGGTTTACAACAGGAACCAAAATCCTGATGCCGGTAGCAATGGTCTTGTGGCCGTCACTCCATGTAATAGAAGGAGCGGCAGCAGACCGCTGCTATCTACTATGGGCTTCTCAGACAATTTAAAGAACATGTTTCAGTATCTGCCTCTTGTCAGGAAAAATGAGTTTGTGAGATAAAATACATGGTAAGTATGACTTAAATGAGCGGAACACCTTTAAATATAGTTTTTTTTTAATTCCGATGATAATCAGTCTATGTTCTGTCTCTTTTCACTAACCCCACATCTTTAAGGGGTTGTCCAGCGAAAATATTTTTCTTTCAAATCAACTGGTTTCAGAACGTTATATAGATTTGTAATTTACTTCTATTTAAACATCTCAAGTCTTTTCATACTTGCCATCTGCTGTATGTTCTGCAGGACATATTGTTTTCTTTTTTAATCTGACACAGTGCTCTCTGATGAAATCTCTGTCTGAGACAGGAACTGTCCAGAGCAGCAGCAAATCCCCAAAGAAAACCTCACCTGCTCTAGACAGTTCCTGTCTCGGACAGAGTTGGCAGCAAAGAACACTGTGTCAGACTTAAAAGGAAAACACTAGAGATGAGCGAACCGGGTTCAGGTTCGAGTCCATCCGAACCTGAGCGTTCGGCATTTGATTAGCGGGGGCTGCTGAACTTGGATAAAGCTCTAAGGTTGTCTGGAAAACATGGATACAGCCAATGACTATATCCATGTTTTCCACATAGCCTTAGGGCTTTAACCAAGTTCAGCAGCGACCGCTAATCAAATGCCGAAAGTTTGGGTTCGGATCGACTCCAGAATGCTCGAGGTTCGCTCATCTCTAGAAAACACCCTTTCCTGCAGGACATACAGCAGTATGGGGAGACGAGATTGCTAATTATAAGTAAATTACAAATCTATATAGCTTTCAGAAACCAGTTGATGTGAAATAAAAACTGGAGTACCCCTTTAAAGTCAATCTGTCAGCTGCTGTTCACATTCCAAAGTGCTGATATTGTTAGATAGCAGTTATGTCAAAGAAACTTGATTCCTTTTATATATGTGCTATGTCCCCATAATGTACAAAAACACTTTTATTTTCTAGTGCAAGAGTCCAAGGGCTTTCCCAGGCTGCTGAAGTGCCTCAATTTTCTATGTCCTGCAAGCACAGACAGATGTATGAAAAGTATCATCTGTCCTAACAGGTATCTAACAATATCAGCAGTCTGGAATGTGAGTTGTATCTAATGAATTTCCTCTAAGAACCATTAGCTGTAAGTTAGGTAAAAATCAATGCCTAATTGGACTATACATCTTTGTGTGGATCCACCAACTAACTGTGTGCTTGAACTACTGTATAATTTGAAGCTCATGGGCCCCAATGCAAAATTATCACCAGAGCCACTTACCTACAAGTGATCGTTTTTTTTAATGGTGTCTTGTGAGGTGACAAAGAGGTCTGAAACCCCCATCACATACCAGGGGTTAGGTACTCGTGTACCCGCTATAGCTTACGCCTCTGGTAGGGATAGAAAATAACCGAGCTTTACATAACTGAACTTTCCCCTTTTTCAGAGTAACTATGCAGATTTTTTCTTCTTTTTAGAACTTGATTTCACTCCATGTGGGTGTAAGCCGCTTAAGGTGAAGAGCTCCTTTAACGGGTCTACTTTTTTTTTCCACCTAAAACTAATAGACTTTATAATGAGTTTGTGGAAAGTCGTATATAATGTAATTGTATATACTTTTACATCTTTTCTCAGAGTCCTTGACATATCCTTAAAAATAATGTGAGTCTGATTAACATTCTTCATTCACGACTCAAGTTGGTTTTCCATTTTCTTTATATTATATCAATATGTGTAGGTATATTTTTCCACATCTTATGGGGGCATGGAAACAAGCACAAAATACAAAGGACTATTAAGACCCGCTGATTTCAAGTATAGTCATTATCAATTGGTGTAATTTTCCTGCACAAAGATTGTGGATTTCTACAATACCGGGAGTGTGATTTATGAACCGACTAGAAAGAATGCAACCCACAAACCAAAAATGAACAGTGTGTGTCAGGGATTTCTTTTGTTTGTGACGACTAACGAATTGTAACTGTACAATAGACCAACGCTATCCCCCGATTCCTACAGTGTACTAGCACTTTATAAACAATTTACACATATTGTTATTTTTTTTTTCTAATAAATAATATTGTAATATATGTTATTTAGCTTTTATGCCTAGTTAATTCCATTTTTTCTGTTTATTTTTGGAGCCCCATGTGTGAAGATAAAATTCTTCCCCATGGCTACAGGTAGCCTACACCAAAGGTGGGAGTCCAATTGCTTATTGTGCAGGTATTACTCATAAAGGAGCAGTCTTTTTATGTTCAGAGTTTCTCAGACAGACACTGACAGATACTCTTTAAGTCGTGCAAGTGTTAGTGGCTGGGCTCTTAGGTGCCCTAAATGTTCTCTATAGAGACTCCTGATTGGATGCTAGAGATTTTAACCATACTGTTGCTGACAGAAAATGGCAGGGAAATGCAATACAGGGAGCTCTGAATAGCTAACAGAATACCCTGCCTCCTGGATATCCATAGATATTAAAGAAGTATTCCCACCTCCTAGGGTAACAAGCTATAACCCCCCCCCCCCCCCCCCTCATAGATTTAGCACACTGCGCATGGGCATCCAGCATTTCATTCATTCTGTGTGAGGTTGCCAGGCACCAAGACTTTCCATAAATTCATATATTACTAAGTTGGGAGTTGAGCAAGTATGCGATTCCTCCGCTTCATTGTTGAATGGGGGGGGGCACTACTGACCAAAGTTTCAACATATCACTATAACATTTTAAAAAATTTGTAAAATAGCTAGCTATCCTTTAAAAATGGATACTTTGTACAGATGGGTGGTGAACATTGAGAACCATTTCTCGCCATATAGTACTCCTGATTACGGCCTGCTTCCAGGCATTAGGCTGAGAAATTGTGCTGTAAATAGCAGCCATGTGGCTGAATCATTGTTTCCCCGAGACAGATTTAGAAAAATCATATCAGAATTTTATTAATCGATCTACATCTATAAATAGAATTGAACATAAAAAATATTATCCTGCTAAATAATAATGCACTGATTAGTTTAAACACTTAGCCATGTATCCACAAGGATTACTGTGATGAAGAGATTGCCTAACGGTACATCATTCAACACATAAATGTATCTGAATCAAGTCTCAGCATGAGGAGCATGTCACTTTATGTCATAAACCCTTGCACACAGAGGGATCATAATTATGTTGCATCTGTTTCCCATGTATCATTGAAAAGATAATATTTGTTACCTCTAATGCATTTCGGAAAAAAGATGAGATTATAAATGTATTTTTAATAAGGCCTGGAAGAAGCCAATAGTAATTAGGCATTGTCCAACCGAACTTTCCGTTCCATACTCATTTTCATAACTTATTGATGCATACAATTAGCAAAGTTTTTACAGTAGACATTATAAGGGTGGCTGTGCCAAACGAGTGATCAATTAACATCCCTAATCCCATTATGTTAACATTTAATTGATATCTAATTAACTTGCATGGGGATTTCAATACATGGTAATTTAAAAATGTACACTTCCTTTCAAGGTTAATGTACTAATTGGAATCAAATTGAACATTGCTTGCTATAGTAGTTTGAAAGTAATTATGCGACTATTAGATTTATCCCTCAAATGCTCAGTAAGTTATCATTTAACAATTAATTTATACAATTAAAAGGAACAATTTTGTTGCCAACCGAAAAAAAAATAATCTATTTTAAAGGGATTATGAAACTTTTACTAGTGACACGGGAGATGGGCCATTGATGTTACAAATCAAATGTAAAGTCAATTTAATTACTGAGGAAATAACATTTTAGTGGGATTCATCAATATTCCCCCCATTAAATGATGTCATATATTAAGTGGTGAATTAAGTGTTCTAATATTTTAAAATTATAATTGCAATAGCAGTAATATTTTAAGTGGAACAAATCGTCCAAGCAATAAACAATACGCATTAAAACATAATTGCAAATAAAATGGAAATAATTAAGAAAGTCACATGGTGCCGCAAGTTTGGCACTGAGCACAGTGTTGAAATAGGATCTGGTTCGAAAATCCTAATTATTTTTATAAGAGCTTATTAGAAAATAAATTTATTAAGGCCGTAATGTTATCAAGATAAACAAATCTGCGGTAATTATTTCAATCAATTAAAACTTGTTATTCATTCATTATATAATTAATAGACTCTGGTTTGACTATACAAAATGTTTTTATCAGGGCCGAGCTATTTTTTTTATGTTTCCAATATAATTTACGATAGTTAAAGATACTATGAAATATTAACTATGAAATATTATTTTAATGTTATGTTACCGTCTCTAATATGTTTTATTTATTTATTAAAAATATTTTAATACATATTTTAACACAATTATTATACATCAAATTATACATCATTTGTTTCACTTTTTTTTTTTTTTGTCAGGGAAACAGGAGAAGCTTACTAAAAGGAACCTGTGAGGACTATCATGCTGTCCAGGTCACAGGCAGCATAAAATCTCCACAAGTTTCCTTATCACAAAAAATTATGTGGTGTTGTCCCTTAGGAGACATAACAAAACAATATTCATTAAACAAAAAGAAAAAGAAAAGAATAAAGACTAAAAACACAGACACTGTTTTTTTCGGACAGAGCTTTAAATATTATTTAACAAACAAAATTGAAAATGTATTTTTATTCTGTATTTAAGTGTTACATTTTCTAGATAAAGAACTTTGAATTAATTATTTTAACCACTTAATAAAATTAATACAGAAAAACAAAAAAAATATTAAAGGCAGCCCAATGTACAAATTAAGCACACTGTAATTATTTTGGTAGACCAACATATTAGAAGGGAAAATAAATAAATAAATAAATAAATAAATAAATAAATAAAATATTACCTTAAAGTGTTATTGTAAGCATAAAATAAGACAGGGGTTAAAGACAAAAAGAGGGAAACAAACAACAATTTAAGAGCAATATTTTTTCTTTGATAGTGACATTAGATTCACACTTCCTGTCTGTTCATTTACAAAACATATTTGATACAAAATATCTGTGGCAGGTTGCTAGGTAACAGGAAAGAGATCATGGTAAAGCTTCTTGACAAACAGTAGTCATGATTATGTGAATATAAAGGATGTTACAGAAACAATTTCATCAAACAAACCAATTTCTGTCCATCTTTATTCTACATTCGATAGATGGCGAAAATTGTGTGTTGTTTTGAATAAAATGTTTCATTGTGTTGTCAAGGCAATTTCCATTTTTACTCTTTCTTTCTGGACATGGTAATAAAAGTAAATGTGAATATTTTATACAGAATGCTTTTATTTAGATGGAAAATATATTTCGCTTTGTGGCGGCATAGTCTGTTAAAAGACAGTGGGGCAAATGAACATATATGCTTTATTTGTCCCAAGACTAAATATACTGTATACCAACATATTTCACAGGCCATAAGTGGTAACCTGGTAGTTATGACAATCGTCAAGTAAATTGCCTGGTTTCTCTGGAATAATATAATTAAGGCGTGAAAACAGTGGCATAACCCACTACTATAACCCATTTGCTTTGGGTCCAATTCAGTAAATCTGTCAGATTTGTCACATAGCCTTAGGATCCAGTAAATATTCCCCTTAAAAGTAAAGGGGTTATCACGTTAGGTAAAATATATGTTGTATCATCCCCACTCCTGGAAACTAACAATACATTCCATACATTCTTTACCTTTTCTGTCTCCTTCACTCAGTTTTGAGCCTGCTACTTTCTGTTGAAGACATATAAAAGTGTATCTGAGCTGTTCAGTCTGTCTCTATTCTTAGCCCCTAACCACTTTGTAGTAACTTCGCAATGCTGTTAGGATTAATCACAGTGGGTTTATCAGCAACTTGACCTCAGATTAACCCTCCCAGCATTACAAGGAAGCAAAAAAGTTGCAGATAAAGCCTCCAAGGTACTTGTTTACATTAGGGAGGGGGAATAAACGATTGCAACCTGAAATATTTCACCATAATACATGTAATGATAGTAATTAGTTACTATTGCAATTATGATCGTAATTATGATTTTTTGTACACACTTTTTTTTTTTTACAAACGATCGTAATAACAGTGTGTGCATACACTGAAAGATTTGTAAATGATTAACAATGATTGTATAGTAAGCTCAAAAGATGCAATTAACAACATACAAACAAATTTTTGCTAGTCGTTTAATCTTTGTCTATATACACTGTAGGGATCTTCCCGGGGGATGGTGTGTTTGGACACAGTTCACAGCAGACTTGGACTTGTAAAATAACAGCTTGGCGTTTATTTGCAGCATAAACAGTCCATAACAGAAATATAGCAACACTGTGCTTTAAGAACAAAACAAAAGGTCTTGCCCGTCTGGGCGCTAACTAACAAAGCAGGTTACCTCTCTGGCACTTCAGTCGGCAGTATTGCGGGGTGTGAACAGGCCCCAGCAGCGGCTGTCTTCCCAGCTCTCACCAAACAGCATGCAGGCTGTTCACTCCTGGCTGAGAGCTCCCCTGCACACTGAGCACACCTTTTTACCTTCTTAGGCTGATTGGGATCAGAGCTCACCTGATCCCAAAACCCATACTGGATCGAGGGGGAGGGAATGGCAAATCCCACTACCAACCTATCCACCATTCCAGTAAATCCAGGCCCGGTAAAAATAAATAATAACTCAGCAGCATAGCACTGCTGAGCAACAGATCCCTATTGGACTTACCATCTCACACTATGCATCAGCCTAGGTGAGATGTACACCCCCTCGAACACATCTCCAGTGACATGTCTACAACACACAGAAAGATTATTGCTTAAATTTGAATGTTATAACAATTTTTCACACAATATTCTTTCTGTGTAGTAGACAAAGTAATATAAGCTGTATTAAGATATTTACTGTATGTGAGGCTTCTTTAAAGGTTCCATCTGGTTATCTTATTTAATTTGTTAATCGCTGCCTGAGATTTTATTGAATATGTTTCTGGGATATCTATAAATGTATTATTATTATTATTATTATTATTATTACCATTTATGAACAGTATATGTTATGTTACAGTATATGATCAGAAATTTTTCATGTATTATATTACTATGTGGAATATAGTACTAGAGCATTCTGGTGTCTCAGAGGGCCAATAACATTGTAACATAAATTGACATTATTTACCTAGTGGAATTTAGGGCACATATTTTAGAAAAGAAAAGAGGAGCCGCTTATTTATTCTTTTCAAGTTGAAGTGAAAAGGGGTTGGCCACTTTATAGTAAAAATATAAGTGTGCACTATTAGTAAGTGTACTCACTGTATATACTGACATGAGCTTCCTGTGTACCTCACAGAGCTAAAATTAGACTCTTTTCCTCCAGGTAGTATCACCCTGACCACGACCTGCCCTGAGTCATCTACTGAGCCTGTATATGCCTATTGAGGACACAGAGGGACGGGCATGGTCACATGCTCCTGCATGCTCAGCCATCTTATTGACAGAATCATCACAGAGCCTGGGGGAGGGGTATCTGCAATCAGAGCTGTGAGGTACACAGGAAGCTGTTGTCAGTAAGAACAGTGAATACACTTACTAATACTCTACACTGAACAATTTTACTATAAAGGGGCCAACTCCTTTAATTATTCCCCATTTTTGCCACCCGTGTATACCATATCTATGTGCCACATGACTGCAAGCATCACATGATGTAATTTATTGGTAATCCTGAACTTTTTCAGTTCATGACTACCAGGAACTGTGGATTGTTGTGTGCAGGAATTTAGAATTTTTACTTTGAGCATAAAACTAATGATAGACAACGTCCATTGATAAGCCATCAGTCATTAAGTGTTAAGAAGCAATTACGATAGATGAAACTCTAATATTCGCTCCTAAGTGCTGTCACCCAAGTATCACAATCACTATTTATATGTCACCATCATTTGCTGCATTAAGTTGTTCATAACATCTTCAACTCCACTTTCTGCCTCCTAATGTGTTTTTGATACAGTTTTATGAGTCACTTTAGTGCAGTCTTAGTAGCGCCAGGATCTGTTGTGATTATGTTCACAAATCATATCAGACATATTGAAAGAGAGCTTAATACTCCAGATTCGCTTGCAACAATATCAACTGTAAAACTTGCACATTTTTAAATGGCTTCTCTAATAGGATGTTTGTTGTCGGTTCTAGACTTAATAATCAACTCCTCGGATTTTGCTTCAAGCAAATACCATAGTGTATTAAGTGTTTATCATATTTTTGTTTGTTTTGTATTTGTGTCTTGTTTACGATCACCCATTGTCTTTGCAGCCTAATCGCAATATCTAACTGGCTACAATTATTACTAACATTGAAAAAAAAAAGGCTTTGCAATTTTGCCAGCTTAAGTAAAAAAGTTCTCTCAGGCATAATAAACAACTAAAATAAATGGAACAGTGCTGAAAACATAAATTAAATCAAACAACATTCTCGTTCGAGATTCAATGGGAGAATTCAAAGAACAAATAGAGTGTTAAATGATATCACAATACTTGCATTAATTACCATTTGGGGTACAACTTAGCATCACACTGGAAAGAATTAAGTACGTTATGAAAGGAATTGCCAAAGGCATTAATGATTAAGCACAAAAACATTCAGAAATAAATTCTATCAATTTATTATTTTATTATTTATTTATGTATTTGTTACTCAATGTTCCATCTTAGCTTCAGTATCAGGCTGATATATACTGGAATAGATTTAATAATAAAGTTTCAGTTGTGAGGAATGTGAGATCTCAGACATTTACTGAAAACACCTTTGTAAGCGCTTGCTCAATCATCAGCTTTTTACTGGTGCTATTACACAGGCCGATTGTGAGCAATGAGCACTCCTAGAAATGTTCATTTACCTGATAATCAGCCTGTATTAAAAAGCCCGAGGCTGTAAATAAGTAAAACAACATTCCCATCTGGAGAGAAATATAGATCTATATCCCTTAAAGGTAGCCTCATAATTTTCTTCTCTTGTAGTCTCTTTTATGGCAATCGCTAATATTACTCTTAATAGGTGTTAGGACTATAGCCATGTCTCGTGCTCCTGGCCACCACCACACCAACTTTCCACATGCCCAGGCATGGCGCCACCTCATGTTTGGCCCCTGGGGCGCCTCACCACTCCATGTTTCAGCTTGCTCTCCTCCCAGCGCACGCATCCCTGCCTCCTAGGGCATGCGAGCGCCGGCTGTCACAGATGTAAAGGGACAGTGCGTCCCTGATTGGTCTTGTGCACTAAATACTGCCTTATAAATCCCTGCCCTGACCCTAGTGTTGGAGCCTTTGCATGCTTCCCATAGTATGTGGTCCAAACCCGTGATAACTGCCCATGATTACTGCCCGTTATTCCTGCCTGTGATTCCTCTGTGGTTCCTGCTGTTCCTGGTTCCAGCTATCCATGCTTAATGTTTGAGACTGGTATTCTTGTTCCAGCCGTAAGCCCTGCTGTGTTTCAGCCTGCTTGCCTGTCTCCAGCTGCACCTCACCCCCCACCACTAGCAAGCCAAGCCAGGGGTAGCAACCTGAGGGTTGCTTGCCACAGCACATCCATCCCGCCTTGCGGTGGGCACTGATGAGGACCAGCACCCCTTTAGACTCTGTTCCCTGATGCAGCTTATGTCATTACTAGTGGTTAAGTAAAAAAAAATCAGTTCCTCTATAATTCTGTGTCTACCTTGTAGGAAATCAAGATGTGAATCTAGTCTGATACAAAGAAACGGATGGCAGCGTCCAATAAAACTTGATCTTTTTATTCCTCCATAGACAATGTAGTAGTGATGTTTCGACTCTTACGAGTCTTTTTTAAACTAACCAGTACACATAAATTACATCTTTATATAACATAGACAATACAACACATGATAATAAAACACACCTGAACAGAGTTGCCTCCACTTGTGTCCCGAGTATGCCGGCGTCCACTAAGTGTATAGCGCAGGCGTCGGCTAAGCCAATAGAAGGCCCCGCGTCACAGACTCCACGAAAACAAAGGGTCACATGACTCAATGACGCTTGAGCGACTGGAAGACTTGAGATTTTTTCTTATAGAATTAAACTAGAAAATGTACTCAGCGCTGCCCGGGTATAAAGTGTCAATGTGTTAATTAGATTTGTTCCAAGGGTGCCCAGGAGGCCAAATTATGCCCTTGTTTTTTTGTTTAAGGGGAAATCGCCAGGAGCCCTATATACCCCTTTGTAAACTATATACCCCAACAGTTCTTCACTGTTTATGTAACTTGTAGCTTATGCACTTTAGAAATAAACTAAAAACTTTAAACATGCTAAATACCTAATAGCCAAACTGAGATATCATGTGATCAGACTGTATATAGAGCCTGGTTATATACAACATTGTCATTGTTATATACAGCCTGGTTATATACAACATTGTCAGTGTTATACAGTATACAGCCTGTTTATGTACAACATTGGTAGTGTTATGCTGATCCTGGTAATATACAACATTGGCAGTGTTATTTACAGTCTGGTTATATAAAATATTGGCAATGTTATATACAGCCTGGTTATGTACAACATTGGTAGTGTTATACTGAGCCTGGCTATATACAACATTGATAGTGTTAATGGAGGTCCTGTATACCTGTAGTATATAGTTGGTGGAGGTCCTGTATACCTGTAGTGTATAGTTTGGGGGTCCTGTATACCTCTAGCATAGAGTTGGTGAAGGTCCTGTATGCCTGTAGTGTATAGTTTGGGGGTCCTGTATACCTGTAGTATATAGTTGGTGGAGGTCCTGTATACCTGTAGTGTATAGTTCTGGGGTATGTATACCTGTATTGTATAGTTTGCCCCCCTCGCCTACTGCAGACCATAAATAAGGTGAGTGCAGAAAACCTGCAACTTATAAAAATAAGTGCATACACAATCCTGCATCATCATAATCTGGCCCTCTTAGGCACCCATCCAGGTTTCAAAGTTTCTAATACTGTATACACTCCCCCCCTGCAGGTAGCCCCTGTACTGTATACACTCCCCCCCCCCCCCTTTGCAGGTACTCCTATACTGTATACACTCCCTCCCTGCTAGTAGCCCCCATATTGTATACACTTCCCCCCGCAGGTAGCCCCCATACTGTATACACTCCCCATCCCTGCATGCAGCCCCCATACTCTATACACTCCCCCCACTTGCAGGTAGCCTCCATACGCTATACACCCCCCCTTGCAGGTAGTCCCTATACTGTATACACTCCATCCCTGCATGTAGCCCCCATACTGTATACACTCCCCCCTTCTTGCAGGTTGCTCCTATACTGTATACACTCCACCCCACAGGTAGCCCCCATACTGTATACACCTCCCACCCCTGCGGGTAGCCCCCATACATTATGCACTCCCCCACTTGCTGGTAGCCCCCATACTCTATACATTCCCCCCACTTGCAGGTAGCCCCTATACTCTATACACCCCCCTTGCAAGTAGTCCTTATACTGTATACACTCTATCCCACAGGTAGCTCCCCCATACTGTATACACCCCCCTTGCAGGTAGCTCCCATACTGTATACACTCCCCCCTTCTTGCAGGTAGCCCCCATACTGTATACACTCCCCCCTGCAGGTATCCCCCATACTGTATACACTGCCCTCCTTGCAGATAGCCCCCATACTGTAGCATAGTGAGGATTGTAATCTATGAAGCTGTACAAAAGGCCAGTTGAAGGTATGCAGCTCTTGGATAACCTCATGTGAATTACAACCCTCAACATGCTACATTAAGTTTATGCGTGGTGGGAGTTGTAATTGATGTGAGGCTGTCCAAAAGAAACTTTAAGTATAAATGGATCTGTACCTGGTTCAGTCATGATGAACCAAATTCCCCAGATTTATCAAAATGTATCAGGTTCATTGATAAACCTGGCATACTTTATCTGAAGACAGTCTAGTTTAAGATTAAAAAAAAAAAAAGTTTTTATTGTATCACCCCCAAGATATATAACTTACTAAAATAGTCACTGATAATACTGACTTGAACATGCTTTTGCTTGTTTTACCACTGACAGGAAATGGAAAATAAAAGAACTACAAAATGTGTATTGTCTTCAGTTTTCCAACTCCTCGCTCTCTTTAACCCCTCAACGACCATGGGCGAACATTTACACCACCGCTGCCTGGGCCTTAACCCCGGAGGGCTCAGGAGCTGCGACTGCGGTGTTTAAGTGTAAGTGACAGGAGCATCTCCTGTCACTTACCGATCGGGACCCCCGCAACGTGTCTGAGGGGGTCCCGATCGCATGGCCTGACTGCCAGAGGTCCCTTACCTTCCTCCATGCAGTCAGGTCTTTTGATTCAATCTTTTGATTCAGTCTGCCACAGGCTGGCTGTATCAGAAGATCACAGATAACACTGATCCCTGCAATGCTATGGCATAGCAGTGATCAGTGTGTTCACTCAAATGTATTACTGTAAAAGTCCCCCTAAGGGGATTTAAAAAGTGTAAAAAAAAAAATTCAATAAAAGTTTAAAAAAATGTCCCAAAGCCCCTCCCCTAATAAAAGTGAAAATCACCCCCTTCACATTTTATACATAAAACACATAAAAATAATAAAGGTAATTAACATATAATATACCAAAGAGTGCGTAATCGTCCAATATATTAAAATAAAACAATATTGTTCCCGCACGGTGAACGGTGTGAACAAAATGCGGTAAAAAAAACACAGATTTTTTTAAATTACATTTTATGTTTAAAAAAAATAATAAAAAGCAATCATTTAGAAAAAAATGTTACTAATAAAATCTAGAGATCATGGCGCAAAAAATGATGCCCCATATGACCCTGTAGGTGAAAAAATAAAAACGCTATAAGAGTCACAATAGGGCCATTTTAAATATACCTGTTTGCAAAAAAAGTTTTACTGCTAATAAAAATAGTAAAATGTTAGAAAACCTAGTAAACCTGCATATCGCTGTGTTCAGACCGACCCATAGAATAAAGAACAAAATTTGCGGAATCACATTTTTTGACCCAAATTCACCCCATAAATGATATTTTGTGCGTTTCGTCATTCATTTCATAGCAGATTTAAAGATGCCATTACAAAGTACACCTGCTGTGTAAAAAAAACAAGCCCTCACATGGCCCTGTAGTTGAAAAAAATGAAAGAGTTATGGGTCTTAGAAGGCAAGGAGGAAAATACGAAAACGCAAAAGTGACAATTGGCCTGGTCCTTAAAGAGAACCAATCACGGGCAAATGATGTTTTTTTTTTATTGCTCCATTTAACCCCTTAAGGTCCAAGCCATTTTTCGTTTTTGCGCTTTTGCTTTTTCCATTTTATGTTTAAGACTAGAGACTTATATGAGTGCTTATTTTTTGCGAAACCAATTGTACTTTGCAATTACAGGCATAATTTTTCCATAAAATATGTTGTGAAACCGGAAAAAAATCATTTGCGCTGTCAAATTGAAAAAAAAAACGAATTTGTTTTGATTTCGGGGAGTTTTGCATTTACGCTGTTCGCCCTATGGTAAAACTGACTTGTTATGCATGTTCCTCAAGTCGTTACGATTACTATGATATATAACATGTATAACTTATATTGTATCGGATGGCCTGTAAAAAATTCAAACCATTGTTAACAAATATATGTCACTTAAAATCGCTCCATTCCCAGGCTTATAGCGCTTTTATCCTTTGGTCTATGGGGCTGTGTGAGGTGTCAGTTTTTGCGCCATGATGCTTTCTTTCTACCGGTACCTTGATTGCGCATATACGACTTTTTGATCGCTTTTTATTACATTTTTTCTGGATTTGATGTGACCAAAAATGCGCAATTTTGCACTTTGGGATTTTTTTGCGCTTACGCCGTTTACCGTGAGAGATCAGGAATGTGATTAATTAATAGTTCGGGCGATTACGTGTGCGGCGATACTAAATATGTTTATTTATTTATTTATTAATTTATATTTATAAAATGGGAAAAGGGGGGTGATTTGGACTTTTATTAGGGGAGGGGATTTTTTATTAATAAAAACACTTTTTTACTTTTTTTTTTACATGGACTAGAAGTTCCCCTGGGGGGCTTGTATATACATAGCACTGATCTCTCATAGAGATCAATGCTGTGTATATACACAGCAAAGATCCATGAGATCGGTCATAGATTGCTATGGCCTGCTGCAGGCCATAGCAATCTACTGCCGAGCCGGGATCAGCGTCATTCCGACGCTGAGGCCCGGCACGGCCAGAAGAACGGATCTTCCCCCCGCAATCGCATCGCGGGGGGGAGATCCGACCCACTAGACACCAGGGATGTTGTGCATAAAGCACTTCAATGCAGCTGTCAGGTTTGACAGCTGCATTGAAGTACTTAATTAGCCGGCGCGGCGACGGGACCCGCGCCGGCTAACAGAGGCACTGCCCGGCTGCACGTGTCAGCCGGGATCAGTGCCGTTCAGAGCGCCGCTCTGAACACCCCCCGCGGCGCCATGACGTATCAGATACTTCATGGGTCGCTAAGGGGTTAATAAGATTTAATTTTTAATAAATTTTTGTAAATATAATTAATCAATTTTTTTGCCGGGTTTTTAATATATTTGCATTTCCGTTCACTGTCGCACGCCGGCTCTTTTGAAAAGAGCCGGCGCGCGACAGGAAACTCCCGGCATGCCGAGCGGCGGGAAGGGCTCCTATGAGCCTTTGCCCGCCGCTCTGTAAATACACAGTGATCCCGCGCTATACAGTGCGAGATCACTGTGTATGAATGTCCTAACTGACAGTTTAGTTTATCTCTGAAGATACAGACTGCCTTTGCAGTCTGTATCTTATATTTTACCTAATCCATCCTAGCGGCGCAGTAAGGCCAAGCGCGGCCATATTGATTATGTCCCTTGCGTTCCAATGGTGCGTTCCACCGTCGGACCGCAAGTGACGTCATCAAGATGGCGCCCGGCTTTACTGCACCGCTACAGAGGACTGGGTAAAGTATAAGATACAGACTGCAAAAGCAGTCTTTATCTTCAGGAATAGACTTTATGAAGATACAGACTGCCTTTGCAGTCTGTATCTTATACTTTACCCAGTCCTCTGTAGCGGTGCTGTAAAGCCGGGCGCCATGTTGATGACGTCACTTGCGGTCCGACGGTGGAACGCACCATTGGAACGCAAGGGACATAATCAAGATGGCCGCGCCCGGCCTTACTGCGCCGCTAGGATGGATTAGGTAAATTAGAAAGATACAGACTGTAAAGACAGTCTGTATCTTCAGAGATAGACTTAGGGAGAGAGGAACTTGTACAACAGGGACAGTTAAATTTAGGTGATTGGTCCTCTTTAAGGCCATTTAAGGCCTGGACCTTAAGGGGTTAAAGACAGAAAGGTTTGCTGGGTCTTGTCTCTGAGCTCTAGCCCTGCTCCCTGAATGATGTTACCATCTCTGACCTGCTCCTCCTGCCTACATTAACATCTCCATAAGCAGACAGGGAATTAAAGCAGGTGCTGCAAATGAACACATGTGCAATATTCTACAGTAAAATGAGATGTTCTGCAACAACTTTACGCAGAAAACGGGCAGGAGTGCTCTGAAGGGTAGTCAGCAGGGGATTGTAGTACTGAGAAATGGCTTAAAGGGGTTATCCAGCGCTACAAAAACATGGCCACTTTCCCCCTACTGTTGTCTCCAGTTTGGGTGGGGTTTTAAAACTCAGTTCCATTGAAGTAAATGGAGCTTGATTGCAAACTGCACCTGAACTGGAGACAACAGTAGGGGGAAAAGTGGCCATGTTTTTGTAGCGTTGGATAACCCCTTTAACCTAGGCTATGTTCACACTACGTATGAGTCCGGCCGTAGTTCGTACGCAGCCGTACATGTGCGGCTGAAACTACAGCCGTGGGAAAAATAGACATGCGGCCGGATTGCGAACATGCGGGCGAACCGCGAACATACGCCCGTAGTAGAGTTATGCTACCCTAGCTTGTTTCGAAGCGATCTGAAACAGATCATTTAATTGGAAATCTTCGCCCAGCCCAATAAAACACACAGAACCTTTTGGATCTAAAAATCACGTTCAATTTGGCTGAAATAAGTACTCCGTACGGGACCGCATGGAAATGCACGGCCGTGAGTTGGAACATTTCCGTCCTCAAACAATGGTCTTGTTCATTTTTCATGGTGCTGTATACGATCCGGCTGTAAGCTCATACGTAGTGTGCATTGTGCGGGCGTATATTGTATACTTTCAAGCGAACGCATCAACCTCAAAACTACGTGTGTATATTCGCGGTTCGCACTACGGACGGAAAGATACATAGTGTGAACATAGCCTTAAAGTGCATAATACAGAATTAAGACCCCACAAAACAAATGGATATTTAGTAGCAATAGTAAGCAATGCTATATTCTTCTATATAGTGTTTATTTTTTTTACCTGATGTCGAAACCTTCCAACTATTAGTTGGCTTCAAGACAGAATCATGCGACAAAATTTTGACCTGTGAAGACCAAGCTCCTTTTGTCAGACCCTGTGTCTAAAAAGTGTCCAAAACTCCTAATACATGTGGCACAAGTTTGGGGGGGGGGGGCAAACAGTACTATAATTCTACTGCATTTGCAATAGGAAATTTGAGCCAATAAGCTTTGTTAATTTAGAATCCTTTACATTTTGCAAGTAACACTCAATGCTGATATTTAGCCAAGTGAGAACATTGTGAATCCTTGATAGCTTTTGGAAAATTTAAACTGATTGATTAGGTTTTATGTAAAAACTGGATGAAATCAGAAAGGTTAACTATAATGAGATCACTCTCTCCTACAGTTGTAACAAAAGATTGCCTTTTTCATAAAATATGTTCTTCTATAAAAATCTACAAACTTTCACATAAAGAAGTGTCTTGTAAGGATGGAAACATGATGTAGCCAGGCACACATAATTCCACATTAGCTTTGTTATATAGCACAATGTACAGTTAATGTAAGTGATACATGGGCCTTGATCTCACTAATGCTTTATTTCATTCTATGTTTTCTAGTATTTAGAATACTCAGGGTAGAGTTATGATGCTTTTTACTATCTGTGACAGAATCCAGATACAAAATGAAGTGAATGAAAATAAAAGATATTGATGTGATCTGAGTCGCTCAAAACTGATGAAGTTCTTGTCCTAGTAATAGATTTCAATATCACACCTGTATGAACAAGTCAAGTATGCTTATTGCTCTATTCTCAGCAATCTTTTCTATCTGCCCATGTCATCTCTTCTTGTATAGAAGCAGTGTAATTTATGTGAAGTTTAGAAAGAAGTTCCAAAACTCTATATTATTGAAAAACATATGCAAAGACAACACATTTAGCTCACCCATATGCGTGCACATAGTTTGGCTTCTTGCACTGGCTCATTGAGACAAATGGTGCCAGCAGACTCCAAGAAAAAAAATTAAATAAATATACAGTAGTTTTAGTCCTTTAACCCCTTCATTAATTGCACCAACTTTTTTTTAACAGGCTAGGCAGGGCAAGGGAGCAGGCAATATGGAGCAGGCAAATGTTTTTTTTTAAATGTACCTCCCTTACAATCCAGTAGAGTGTTGCAAATGAAATATAACCCCTTTCAGACAAATCTACAATTATACAGCAAATAAACAGTTAAACAAGCCTGTTTTATAGTCTTAATCCATGACTTCTGCCCCCCATGGGGTATGAGTGAGGATTCTCCAACACCCCTGCAGCATACTGGGTGAAATCTTTATGGAGTTTTTTTTATTTTTTTACTGCTGCTAATAATCAGTAGAAAATAGTATATACAGGCTATAGCTTTTTATGTAATCTGACTCCCAGTGCAGTGAAAACATCAAACAGGCTATACTCACATTCCATGATCCCCTGTCAATTGTAAAATTTCTGGTCCTCGTTGTGGTTCTCTACTTCATGCTTCTGTTTTTCCCAGCAGGAACTGCTTGCTTAGCCCAGTGATGAAGAATCATTATAAGGGGGAAAAAGAGGAACATAATGGAGGGTGGGGGATTATGGGAGGTAAGTATAGCTTTATTGTTGTCTTTACTGCACTGGGAGCCTTCTAATTGGCATCTTTTCCTGTCAATCATCCTGCAAAGCATGCTGACAGGCAGAGAGTTGTGACTAGTTCCCAGCTCTCTGCCTGTCCTGTTTGCCTAAATAAAAGACTTTGAGCTGCTAAAAGTTCTACAAAACACATGAGACACATGATAAGGGACGATTTTATCAGATCTTCCGGGCTCTGCTAGTAGCATTACTCGGAAAATCTTGTTAATTAGTTCTGTTCAGTCAGATGAAATGCAGCATAGTCCTGCTTTAAGTGAGCACTTCACCTTGAAATATTTTTTACCAAAACATAGGTTTATGCTGAGGTGTAAAAAGGTGGGACATTATGAGATCCCCCCCAATTTCAGTACCAAAAGTGCTGAGTCCTTGTGGTTTCAAATACTGACAGTAATTTAGGAACTTGGGTCTTTGCTTGATCATAAAGTACAGAATAATAGTGAATTTATGAATGGCAAATTCTATGTATGTGAAAAAAAGGCAGCTTCAAGTTAGCCCATAAAGTATTAGGTAGATCCCAAGGCACAGGGATAACCACTGCCCATAAGAAAAACGTAGGCATAAATTAAATCACGACATTGCAAGTCATGAATATGAATATCATATTCCAAAATAGCTACTGAACCAAGTAAAATTTGGGCCAGGGAGCCGAGACAAAGTGTCCTCTTAAGTTTTCACCCATTAACCTGCTCTAGGATGCGGAAGCTGGACACCAGGACACCAAGTATGATCCACAAGTGCAATTTCAGTATAGGTAGTGGCTAGTTTTGAGGACCGGACAATGATGGTGCAAACATACATAGTCAGTTGGACGGGTAATCAACAGGAGAATCAGAGCAGTACTAGGGATGAAAAAGCGAAAGAGTTAACCAGTGTACGATGGTAGATTACTTTATATGCAGGTCAGATAGGCTCGCTCAGCAGCTGGACAGGCAAACTGTATAGAAGGGGTCAGAAAGGCAAGTGTAGTCTGAGGAACAGGAATAGGTCACAATACATAGAGTAGCAGGCACAGAAATAAAACCTTTGCTCTGAAACACAAATGACCAACAATGCTTAGGCTATGTTTGCACAGCTCAAAAGTACTGACGTTGTTTCCATCGACAACAACGGCCATACTTTGTACGGTGTGGAACACTGCATTGCCTTTTATAGGATCCCGGCCGGAGCGTATACGCATAGTACACGCTGCGGCCTGGATCCCATCCGGCGCTGCAAAGAACTGACATGTCAGTTTTCTGCAGCCGCAATTCAGTGAATTGTGGCCGTAGAAAGCTCTGTCAGTTCAGACAATGAAGCGAGCGGCTCCGGCCGCTTGCTTCATTGTGTGCTCTGAGAGTTCTGATGCGGGCTTTTGCTGATGCCTGTGGCCGGAACTGCAGTACCGGCCGGGATGATCTTTGCAAAGACCAGCCGTTCTGTGACCCGGCCGGGTCACGGAACGGCAGGTCTTTTCCGGCGTGAGAACATAGCCTAAGGCAGGACAGCCTTAAATAGGAGGTGAAAGAATGGAAAGAGACACACTGGCACTTTAAATCCCAGAGAGAGGCAGCACTTGTGCACTAGTGTACTGGGGTGGAATGGCAGCAGCTGGAAGTGCTGTGCACAGACTTGAACGAAGGAGGATGTTGGTAGGCCGCATGGGGACCATAGGAAAAGATGAACCAGGACCACTGTCAGCAAGAAGCAGGCTGTCGGCCTGCCAGTGAAAAGGGGGCAGAACAGTGATGTAATAGAGTGCCCAAAGGCTTCTAATAAATCCCATTAAACCTCTTTACGCCTTTAATTTCATACTGAGTACTGCTATGCATAATATGTTGCATTGTAAACATATTGGGGGAGATTTATCAAACATGGTGTAAAGTGAAACTGGATCAGTTGCCCCTAGCAACCAATCAGATTCCACCTTTCATTTTCTAAAGAGTCTGTGAGGGATGAAAGGTGGAATCTGATTGGTTGCTAGGGGCAACTGAGCCTGTTTTATTTTACACCATGTTTAATAAATCTCCCCCATTGTTCACTAAAAGCATTGGTTCTAAGGTGTAATATTTAGTACAAATGACATCCAGTTGAGCACCACATGGAAGCACACAAATGCAATTGTACAGATTCCTGCTCTCCTGTATATATTAGCCATCCCTTTTTAAGTTCATGAAAATATATTTGATGTTAAAATGTCAGTCTATCTTTTATTTTTAATGGATAAATTCTTATGATTTTTTTTGTCTATGTTCCATCATTTAAACCAATTTATTACACAATTTAAATTTTTTTTATTATAAGGCATGACTCGACAGAAGACGGTTTGAGTAGCAATCTTGTCATGACTGATCATCAAGTGATTGGAATATTAAAGTATACATTGGTTTGAACTTTGTGAAAAATCACTTATACTTAGGGATAAGACTTTTTAATGGACTGCAGGCATTAGAGAGACCTTGTATTAGGCTTTGAAATTAATGGGTCACCGTGCAACATTTTAGTCTTCGGAGCAAGATAAGATTAATGCTTGCTTATATAGCAAATTCAATGGCTCATTTAATTTCATATGAATGTTTAAAGTTAAATTGCTTTTGGATTAATTCTAAACTCATTACTCATTTTAACATCTGAAAGAAGTTTCATTTTTCTTTTCTTTTATTTAATCACGGCTTACATTTTCGAGACGAGAATTAAATAAAAACATAATGTCTTTAAAGAAAAAAATAAATAAAAAAGATGTTTTTTTTCATAAAACTTTCTCAGTCGAATGGTGACATCGAGTTAGGAAAAAGTTTTAGAATCCGATGACTGTGGTTAAAAATCTTCAAGACAAAAACGGTTAATTGCAGCTAAATAACAAAAACTAACGTTGTGTAGAAATCCACGCTTCACACCCCATTTTTTTTCCCAAATTCAATAGCGTAGATAATTACTCCCTCTGCAGGATAAATGATTAGCAGTCATTTACTTTGTTTGAGCCTAGATTATAATTTCTGACACCTGCAGCACTTGAAAAATGTACATTCTGATTTTTTTTTTATGTGCATTAAGTATATTAAGCAATTTCTCTCTGTCAGTTTCATGACTAAATCAACATTTTGGCTTGTCTTGTCCGATTGATTTATTCATTGACCAAAGTTACAAAAGACGACAAATAAAGTTTATATTCAGTGTGCTAATTAACAAAGTAAGACTGATTCCGAAGTGTATTGGACATTATTTTTTTTTTCCAGCCAGGCAGGGTGGTATCATTTATCAAAGCCTCCAAGCTACAGAATAAGATTATGTCTATTATGCATTTACTGTTCAGATCTCACAGTTAATGTTTTATTTCTGGAAAGCTATTTTACATCAAAAAGATTGATTCTCAACATGTACAAAGCTATCAATAGACAAATGTCTGTTATTTGTGTGGTATCTATACCACTAGTTTAACAACAGTCTTCAAAGACATTTGTGTTTTTTTTAATCTGATTATAGGTTTTGTCTCATGAACGACCCATATCCTTATGCCTAGCAAAGGCCCATATTCATAAGCCAATGGCTGCACAATGACGGCCACCAATCAATAAGATAGGCGCCTGTTTAATGAGCCTTCACAGCGCTCAATCAGTTGCAGGTTGGATAATTCCTGTGGATCTAATTTCATCATTGTTGGCCTCAAATCATCCATTCACACAGGGTACAATCAATATTCTTGATTTTAATGCCCACATAAAAGATGTAATCAGCTGACATACAAGCATTTTCTCGTCTGCTGGCTCTTTTACACTAGCTAGGAATACGTGGAACAAACATGCCTATAAACACTCATTCATCCAATAATTGTCTCATGTAAATGGACCTTTAGCCATAACAGTGTAAGAGAGGTGGTTCTCTATATATCTCCCCCTTCTGTGTCAGCATTGATGGCAGCTTCTGTTTTGGTGGGCCTGACTAAATGGACCCCATGTAAAACTATGCTTGCCCTGCCATGGTACCAAACTCTAATCCAACAACCCTTTTATCAAGTCAGCTAGAAATTAGGTAAAGTAAGGCCTGAGTACTGCAAATAATTCATTGCCCATTATTTTGAAAACCCAAATAAATTTAGATAGGTGGGTATACTTACCTCCGTCCGTGCCAGCACTGACCACGTCTGAATTGGTGTGGCATCCAAACATTTCTTAAGACCTTGGGATGTTCCATTTTACCTGCAAGCTGTACAGAGCAGAAGTACTGGCATTCCAGATCTCCCTGAGCTAGTCTATAAATCACTACATCTGCTGATAGAAGGTGCTTGTGATTGGTCTTTATAGCCACACATGCATTTATGTGCCTGCTGAGCTCTGTTGTACTACTGACTTTTGCCTGCTTCTCTGGATTTTCCTTTGACTTTGTAATTTGGTTTTGATGTACTCCTCCCGAACTTTTTAACCTTGGCTTCATATTTGATTTTTTTTCTCCATTTTGTGATTTTGTTACTGATATATTCCCCCGGATAACCTGACTTAGTTTTTTAGTCATTTTCTCTTTTATGCTATTAAAGAAAGGGACTGTTGCCAAGGTGAGGGTGAGCATTTAGGGCAGTCATAAAGTATTGAGGTCCAATGGAAGTGTTTAGTTTCAGGACTTTATTCACCCTTTACCCCTCTGAACATTATGGAAAGTGTGACAACCCTAAAAAAAAGTCAGTAGTGGGCATCTGATGACTGGTGGTGCATATAATGATTTCCCTTTGTGTACTAACTGTCATGCTTATACATTAGTACTATAAAAAGAGTTGCAATATTATACCCATATATTGACTGATAGCTATAGACATTAATACTGCTGTAGTGTAGGATGCTGAAGATGTCAGTAGATGTTAAATGATAATCACACAATTCAGACCACTATTTTAAAATTGCATCATGTTACAGTGTTCTACAAAACAATGAAACTCTTATTGAATAGTTTATAATTAATTTTTTAATTAATTTTATAATTTGAAGTGTCTTGTGTGTGGGTCTCTATACTAGAGATTTTTTTTCCCATTACATTTAGTATATGCACCATGCACCATTGACTGCATGTAAGCTATCATGGAAAATCTGCACATGCAGCACAATGCTTTCTAGTGTAGATAACAATGTAAAAATCCCATTGACATCTACTTAACAATGAAACAATCCAAAACTGCCCTCTATGTAAAGACGCAGGTACAATTCATATCAATCAGCTTGACAGAAGAGCATGTCAATTGAGCCCCGGGGTAATGTATTCACTGTATGCTAATCATCTCCTGTATGCGCCAGGAGACCTATCTGTCAAGGTTTCAACTCATAAAGCATTGCAAAATAGTACAAGTTTATAAAGCCTATACAAGTTTGCTGCAGATTTGGAGTCCGTCAATCAATTATAACTTTGGCAGCAAGCAATAAATAAAGTTTGTGATGCTATGCTGTTCAGTATAGGAGAATTTATGAAATCCTGCAAATATTGTTTTTCTCTTTCTGTAAAAAAACCTGAAGGCATAATGCACAGAGCCTGAAATATATAGAAACTGGTTTCTGGTTTAGAAAACCCATTTTTATATACTTTATTAACAAATGATGTATTATTAGACAGGAGACCCCATTAGCTCTAGTAACAAAAAAGAGACACCCTGAAGAAGTGGCTGTAACGCCTGGAGTAGTGGATCCACTGGACCGACACCAGCGATGGCACTAACCTCACCAGGGGGCGAAGTCTAAGGGGCCGCTGGTTTTCACCAGAGCCCGCCGCAAGGCGGGATGGACTTGCTGCGGCAGGCGACCCCCAGGTCGCTACCCCTGGCTTGGTTGCTGGTGTCGGCAGGCGAGGCGTGGCAGGAGATGGCACAGGCAATGGTCTGCAGGTGAGAGCGCACGTGACAGGCTGAACACGGGAACAGATGGAGTGACAGGGGAACAGGAACCAGGAACAGGGACTAGGGACCAGGTAACGGATAGGACTCAGGAACAGGGACTTGGGATCAGGTAACGGAATAGGACACAGGAACAACAGGGGCTGGGCCAACGCTATGGGAAGCATGTAGAGGCTCCAACACTAAGGACAGGGCATGCTGGGATTTATAGGGGAGTGATTGGTGCCACTAACCAATTAGGAGCGCACTGCCCCTTTAAATCTGAGACAGCCGGCGCGCGCGCGCCCTAGGAGGCGGGGACGCGCGCGCCGGCCGGCACAGACCGCGACATGCACGGAGGAGAGGTAAGGCGCCCCAGGGGCCGAAGCAGCAGCAGCGCCGGGTCCCTACACAAGGACCCCGGCGGCTGCACGGGACAGGAGGCGGTCGCGGCGGCAACCCGGGACGCGGGAAGCCGCCGCGGCCGTGACAGTACCCCCCCCCCCTTTGGCCTCCCCCTCTTTCTTGCCTGCAAATGGCACAGGAAGCCACAAAGTCTTTGACATCTTGGGATAGACTGGGCCACCAGTAGTGGCGAGAGATCCGTTGGCCGGTCTTACGGACTCCAGGGTGCCCGGCCTCCAACGAGGAATGTCCCCACTTCAAAATACCTCTTCGAAGCGCAGGGTGAACATGAGTCTTTCCGGGGGGTACTCTCCAAAGAGTGGAGGTGACGACTGGTACTAGGCGATCAGGCGGTAAAACGTGGCAAGGGAATGTGGGTCTGTGGACGAGGTCCTTCTGTAAGTTCTCCCGGTGGTGAGAGGACATGACCTCAGTCTTGGGTACGGAGAGAGGGTACACCTCGGCAGAGAAGGCATCCGCCGAGTCTTGGTCTTCTGCCGGTAGGCCGGATAGAGGCTTGGCAGGGACAGGAAACGACATAGTACACTTGGTCTGAGGTGACTTGAGACACTGGTTGGAACAGTCCTGACCCCAACTGAGAATCTCCCCGGTTCTCCAGTCCAGCTGAGGGGCATGTTCTTGCAGCCACGGGAGTCCCAGGAGGACCGCGGGGGAAGAATGGGGCAGGACGTAGAAGGATATCTCTTCTTGATGTAAAGGACCCACCTGGAGGACTAAAGGTGCGGTCTGGTAGTACACACGGTCGGTAAGAATTTCGCCCGTGACCGAGGAGATAGTCAGGGGCCTGGCTAGTCGGGTCACGGGTAGCCGCCATCTTTGGACCAATGTTGCCGCAATAAAACTGCCTGCTGACCCAGAATCGAGGAAGGCAGTAGTCTGATGATTTTGTCCTGAGGGAGTCCGGATGGAAACTGGCATAGACAGACTTGAAAAGGTGGCGTTCACACCTAGGGACACCTGTCCCACCGGACCTAGGTGCGAGCATTCTCCGGATGTTTGGGGACGTAGGGGACATCCCAGCCGGAAGTGATCGGAACCACCGCAATAGAGACAGAGATTCCGCTCCAGGCGACGGATTCTTTCATCAGGCGTCAGGTGAGCCCGTTCCACCTGCATAGGAATCTCAGGAGAGGGCTGGGACATCGAAAGGTCAGGATTCTGGAAAACCGGCGCCAGCTGGGGATGGCGACGGGAACGGCTTAGTAAATGTTCATGCCGAACCTCCTCCTCCCTCTCCGAAAAACGAGTATCAACTCGGGTGGCCAGTAGAATGAGTTCGTTCAGGGAGGTAGGCAGGTCTCGTGCAGCGAGCACGTCTCTCACTCGACTAGACAGACCCTTCTTGAAGGTGGCCAATAGGGCGGCCTCGTTCCAGTCCAATTCAGCTGCCAGGATGCGGAACTGGATGGCATAGTCACCAACAGAGGAGCTGCCTTGAGAGAGGTTGAGGAGAGCAGTCTCGGCTGAAGAAGCACGGGCAGGTTCCTCAAAGACGGAGCGAAACTCGAATAGGAAGGCCCGGAGATTGGCAGCAACAGGATCATCACGGTCCCACAGTGGCGTGGCCCAGGCCAGGGCTCTACCTTCTAATAGGCTGATGATGAAAGCCACTTTAGAGCGCTCGGTGGAAAACTGACTACTCAAAAGTTCAATGTGCATGGTGCACTGAGTCAAGAATCCTCTGCACAACTTAGAGTCCCCAGAGTACTTGCTTGGGAGAGCCAGTCGGAGTGAAGAAGAAGCGTCAGGAGGTGGTGTGCGCTGGGCAGTAGTCTGCTGCTGTAAGGCGGTAGTGAGTTGCTGGATCTGCTGCGACTGTTTCTGGATTTGTTGCGCCTGCTGAGTGACCACTCTGGCGACGTCACGGAGATCAGGCACCTCGCCGGGATCCATGGTTGGAGCCTACTGTAACGCCTGGAGTAGTGGATCCACTGGACCGACACCAGTGATGGCACTAACCTCACCAGGGGGCAGAGTCTAAGGGGCCGCTGGTTTTCACCAGAGCCCGCCGCAAGATGGGATGGACTTGCTGCGGCAGGCGACCCCCAGGTCGCTACCCCTGGCTTGGTTGCTGGTGTCGGCAGGCGAGGCGTGGCAGGAGATGGCACAGGCAATGGTCTGCAGGTGAGAGCGCACGTGACAGGCTGAACACGGGAACAGATGGAGTGACAGGGGAACAGGAACCAGGAACAGGGACTAGGGACCAGGTAACGGATAGGACTCAGGAACAGGGACTTGGGATCAGGTAACGGAATAGGACAGAGGAACAATAGGGGCTGGGCCAACGCTATGGGAAGCATGTAGAGGCTCCAACACTAAGGACAGGGCATGCTGGGATTTATAGGGGAGTGATTGGTGCCACTAACCAATTAGGAGCGCACTGCCCCTTTAAATCTGAGACAGCCGGCGCGCGCGCCCTAGGAGGCGGGGACGCGCGCGCCGGCCGGCACAGACCGCAACATGCACGGAGGAGAGGTGAGGCGCCCCAGGGGCCGAAGCAGCAGCAGCGCCGGGTCCCTACACAAGGACCCCGGCGGCTGCACGGGACAGGAGGCGGTCGCGGCGGCAACCCGGGACGCGGGAAGCCGCCGCGGCCGTGACAGTGGCATGCCCATGAATTATAGGCAGCCCATTGATTTTTAATTGGCACCATGTAATATTTCATTTTTTTTCTGTGGTGGCATTGCAGGGGAATTAACACTTGCTATTAAGTTGTTTATCATTAACACTTGTTATAAGGGGTTGCCCAGGCAAATATATTCTCAGAAAGGTGGGAAGTAAAAAACAAAACACACACTTACCTGCCCTACTTCCCTGATGTTGTCAGGGTGTTAGTCTCACACAACTGCAGTCTCCAGTTATGTGAACCTGATATAAGTCTGTGCCCCCCTTCCCCCCCAATTAAACACAATTATAAGATTATATATGTATATATATATATATATATATATATATATATATATAGCCCAGACAACCCCTTTAATTGCTCTAAAGAGTAATAAGTAATTAAGTAATTCCCCATATTTAAAGTGTTACTGTTTGATGTGAATTAATTCTAGAATTGAAGAGTAATTGTCTTCAGAAGAAAATGTGTTCTATACCTGTAGTGCATGGCTATTATTGTAGATCAATCTTTTTCATGGGCTTGTTCTTTTACCATACATATATTTTTCTATGACTTCCTCGGTATCTCTGTACTACAATGTCCCTTTGGCAGAATTATTTTTTGTTGAAATAAAGCGGGTCAAATTTGCCACACAACGTTCCCATCAGCTCAAATAAACGATGTCTCAAAGATATGAGTTTTTTTTCTTCTTCGAAATTCATTTCTGAGTTATGAGCCTGAAATCATGCATATAAATGCAGTAGTTTTGCAGACATTGAGTTAGGGCTTATCTCATAACTAGACAAATTCAAGCTCATT
The DNA here is from genome assembly GCF_027789765.1 of Dendropsophus ebraccatus. Lineage (NCBI taxonomy): Eukaryota > Metazoa > Chordata > Amphibia > Anura > Hylidae > Dendropsophus > Dendropsophus ebraccatus. The sequence goes on along the minus strand of NW_027208526.1, from coordinate 15,326 downwards.
TTTTAAAAGTGCATGGAAAAATGCCATGGGAGTAGATTTTTCAAAGAGAACACATCAAGATGTCACTCATTCTATCGCTGTGCACCTGTGATTAAGAAAAATGTTTTGTTTAATAAAACCTGATATTTGAAAAGACTATGACAAAATGAAGCCCCAGCCTCTTCATCATTTACATTTTGCCTTAGGGGTGTATTGTGGAGTGAAAGAAGCTTGATTCACAGGTAGGAATAAAGTCTTGTCCGGAAAACGTCACAGCATTTATACTTCAGCTCCATAAAAATATAGAATATGCAACAAGGGAAATTTCTGACATATAAATATATACTTCTGAGAGCTCAGACTGCATGACAGAAAGATAATTTTAATGTCACAATAATAAATTAATCTAAATGGTAAGAACTTACAGACAAAATTCTGAAACAGAGTCTAGTCAATTTAAGCTAGAATATCTAATCAATTGGCAGTGACTGGAAATATAGATATAACAATTAGAGATAAGCGCAACTCGAGCATGCTTGAATCCGATCATTCGGACTTTACAGGCTGTATCCATGTTTTCCCAGATCACCTAGGGCTGCATCCAACTTCATCAAACGATCAGACTAAAGCATGCTTGAATTGTGGTCATCTCTAATAACAATGGGGGAGATTTATCAAAGGGTGTAAAATTTAGACTGGTGCAAACTGCCCACAGCAACCAATTACAGCTCCTTTTTCCTTTCACCAGAGAAAAGCTGAGCTGTGATTGGTTGCTGTGGGCAGTTTCAACCAGTCTAAATTTTACACCTTTTGATAAATCTCCCCCAATGTGTTTTGATCATAACAATTAGCTCGGCCAATACAGCAGCTATTATAGCACTCTGCCTCACAGATGATGAGGTCCTCCTCCACGGTTGAAGAAATCCTAGAGGTAAGAGTTAATCAGAGTCATAGCTTGTCTTTCTTTTACCCACTGCCACTCTCTTTTGTATCACTGTAATAACCAAAACTAGGGATGAGCGAACCGAACCGTAACAAACCAGATTCGTTACGAACTTTGCAAAAGGTTCAGTTGTTACTGAACTGAACTTTGAGAAAGTTCGTAAAGAATCTGGTTAAAATAACAATAACAAATAAAATCCCAGAATAGACCAGGATACAAGGGATTATTACTCCTATAATCCCTTGTATCCTGTTTTTCTGTGAAAATCAAGATGTGTGACGTCACCCCTGTTAGGTTGAGACCTTAAATTAGTCTCCTTAGATATACCTGGGTGCTGCCTAATCAAAAATGTAATGTGACAGCTGTCTGTGAGTATCAACCAAGACACATGAAAGCAACTTCAGTGTTCAAGCTGTTCTACTTTATTAAGTGAAAATCTCACTGGGATTCTTGGTGTCCAGGACCATGCACCTGAGTGCTGATGTCTGGTCCTTTAATTATGGGCAAGGGCAGTACATGTCTGTTACTGGCCATTGGGTCAACATCCTCCCAGAAGACCATCAGGAACTTGGCCCATTCTTGCCACTGTCACCTCCCCGGTGCTTTAAGGGGCCAGTTCTGCACAAGTTCTGCCTCCACTACCTTGCAACCACCCACCGCTTTGACTGCAGTCCAACCGGCCCCGGTGTCTTACCAACGATGTCAGGCGCTCTCAGGTTGTCCTCCATTTGGTGAGCCTGGGTGAATGAAGCCACAGTGGGCAGGAGCTCCTCCAGGCCAGAAGGGAGGATATACATGAGTGGCTGACCGTACATCAACTAACGGTGGGAAGTGTTGTAGCCCACAATGGGAGAAACATTGTCTCTGCAGTGCAGCTGGGATGACTGAGTCATACACCTTGTATGGCACATGTGATAAACCTCATAGTGCACAGGTTTCTTTGAACATTTCCTGCCAATTGTTGATCCCTTTTGAGGATGTGACTCTGTTTGTGAGCAGGCATGACTATAAGATCAACGACATCAACCCACTCGTCCGTGTTATGGAAAGTGCGCTGAACAACATCATCAGCGAGGATTCCTAGGCCACCACTCCAAGGCTGAACATCCTTCTCCTCCGTCAATTGTCTGTTCTCAACAATACTGGCCTGGGTGCAGTTAGGTACTGCCTCCTCTTCCTAAAATAGTCTGTTCTCAACCATACTGGCCTGGGTGCAATCAAGTGCTGCTGCCTCCTCTGTCAATTGTCTGTTCTCAACAGACCAATACAGTACTATTACGGCTGCTGGTTCCACTGTCAAATGTCTGTTTTCCACCCTACTGGGTCCAAGGAACTTTGTGTCCCGTGTAATCACTTTTCACTATTTTTGCGCTTTGATTTTTTCCACTTTTTTCATTGTAATAGCAACTGCAACTAAACAAAACTATACCCTATCAGACTCCCACTATTGTAGCTGCAATTATTAGCTATTAGAGTAGGAAGTATTAGTACTTTATGGGGACACAGCAGGGGGCATCATTACTATATGGAGCCAAAGCAGGGGGCATTATTACTATGTGGGGGCCACAGCAGGGGGTATTATTACTATATGGGAGCACAGCCGGATGGAACATTACTATATGTGGGGGCACAGTAGATCAGTGGACATTAATACTATATGGGGGCACAGCAGGGGATCCTACAAACAGGGGGCTACCCACATACCTACTGACTTTACTGCACATGACACAAAAAAAGTGGAATGAAGTTGTTGTAAAAGTGTGGAGCCTAAGATGTTTGTCTGGCAGGTTCAAAAGAAAGGAATTGTAGCTGCAAGAAATCATCATGGTGGTCTGGGCCAGATGGAGAGGAAAAGGAAAGTGATGCCTCAGATCAAAGAAGACATTACCTGCGAGTCACTGAATGACTTTTGAAAGGTCAGGTTATACTGCTCTACTGTATGCCATAATACAACCCCCCCCCCCCCCCCCCCCAGAGATGAGCGAACCTCGGGCATGCTCGAGTCAATCCGAACCTGAGCGTTCGGCATTTGATTAGCGGGGGCTGCTGAAGTTGGATAAAGCCCTAAGGTTTACATGACTATATCCATGTTTTCCACATAGCCTTAGGTCTTTATCCAACTCCAGGAGCCCCTGCTAATCAAATGCCAAACGGTCGGATTCGGATGAACTCTAGCATGCTCAAGGTTCGCTCATCTCTAGTCCCATCACATCACTTCTATAGTAGGAATCAAATATTTTTTAGTTACGGCTTGGAGTATCAGGCTTATTGGGAACAACTTAGGACCAAACAAAGTGCTATTGTAATAAGTTAAGATGGAGTTAATTGTCCAGAGATTCTCCCCAGTATATTTAAAGGTTTTGTTTTATTTCAAATACAAATACAATACAATAATAACTCCTTCAACGAGATTTATTAGCTGGCACATAATGGTAAATTAATTTTGTCTACATGTAGTATTCTCTAGTAATAGTACTATGTACAATATAATGGACTTAATAAAGTGGTCCCTCTGACACATAATATATAATGAAACTACAGTATGCTATATAGCATTCGGTGCTTGGAAAAAAAAATCAATTTACTTGTAAAGATTATGCTTGTGGTAAACAATGTTATTGACCTTTTATAATCAATGGGGTTGACATGAGAAATAAATAATGTGTCTGAGTTGGGGGGGGGGGTTGAAATTAAAAGGACTGAGTCTAGTTCTCTGTGGTACATGGAAAAAAAAAGTCTGGACTGTATTTATATAAGAAAAATCTAATCTAAGACAGTTATATGAGACAGTGATATAGATAGAAAATGGATACAATAGAGGATAATTCAGATACAGTTTGTTCACATTTGTTCTTCAGCTATCTTATCAATGTGCAGAAAAAACAAGCAAATGGTCATCTTCCTGTACACAATACAAAGATAAACAGCACCACGTGCACAGAGACTTATACAAGGGAATAGGCCTGAGTTAAATACCCATCTGCAAGTTATTGAAGTTTGTTACCTTCCTGGGATTAATAGTTGAAGTTAGATGAGTTATTATGAGTTAGTACTAGAATGTTTTGGTTTTTTATATTTTTTTTGCTATGAGCCTAAGGTTATGTTCACACTACGTATTGAGAACGGCTGGTCTCTGCCCGGATCATCCTGGCCGGTGCCTAAGTACTGGCCGGATGATCTTCCTGGCCGCAGAGCTCTGATGCGGGTGCGCGCGCCCGCATCAGAGCTTCCCATAGCACACAGTGAAGCGAGCGACCGGAGCCGCTCGCTTCACTGTGTGAACTGACAGGGTTTCCTACGGCCGCAATTTATTGAATTGCGCCCGCAGAAAACTGACATGTCAGTTATTTGCGGCCCCAAATGGGATCCCGGCCGAAGCGTATACGATGTGTACTGTATATGCTCCGGTCGGGATCCCATTGAAAATAAGGCATTGTTCCACTCCGTAGTGTGAACATAGCCTAAAGGTGGAAAGAGAGTGCATTGGCTGCTGCTGATCACTCCTAGAACAAAAGAGTTCGGTGGTTATTTTGAATTACCCCCGACTAGAGATGATCGAACCTCTGCATTTTGCAGTTCGATCTCGAACCTGCAGCATTTGATTCCCGATGCCTTCCCGGTCCGTGGGACAGCCCGAGTACCGCCTGGAATTTCAGTACACAGCCTATTACCTAGGCTGTATCCCCACGGACCGGAAAGGCATCAGGGATCAAATGCTGCAGGTTCAAGAACGTTTGAGTTCAATCAAACCTGCAAAATCCCGAGGTTTGATCATCTCTACCCCCGACCCCTATCAACATCATATGTCGGTGTTGGCAGATCCCCATACACCATATACTGATGGCCAAACTGACCACGACTGTCGGGTACAGCGGACAAAAGTATGAGGTGTATGGGAAACTTAAGCATAGCTTTGCCAGACAGCTTTGGACCTTCTTGTGTCTAGTGTGGTTAGAATCCTATGATAGCTGTTCTTCTATGTAAAAGGGATGAATAGTATATATATATATATATATATATATATATATATATATATATAGAGAGAGAGAGAGAGAGAGAGAGAGAGAGAGAGATTTCAGTCCAGGACCTCCCACTATACCCTCGGACGTATCAGGTTACACAGGCCAGCGCATGCGGCTTAGTAATATTTACAAACTAACATACATGTGGACGATTCATGAGGTCTGACTTGGCTCTAATTATTCCTTCTTTTACAGAGCAGTGGCTAGCGTGAGTGAACCCCGCCGTTAATTTTTTATTTTCATTTTGGTGTATATGCACATTGTATCACCTTGTATATATCACGTATTTGTAATGATCTTCTGATACTGATGTATCTCATGTAACCCATTGTGTTCCGGATGGAACCTTACCTGTACACCTGTTTCACGTTATGTTCACTTCTTAATTAATTGGATTTTGTCACAGACTTGTATAAAAAGGATATGAGATGTTTGTATTGTTGCTTGAGAAAGGTCTCGAGATGAGACAGAAACGTTGCACCTATTGATTTTGATACCATGAAATAAAAGACACAGAATTTTTGCACTATTTGGATGTGCTGCGATTTCTTGGTTAGATAGATAGATAGATAGATAGATAGATAGATAGATAGATAGATAGATAGATATTACTTGTGCTATCACAGTTTTGATCATGCTTAAAATGATACTGTCACCACAGTTTTCCTGTGAGCTTTTATGATTGCTGGACAGTATCAAAAAGACGGTATTTGGCATCTGTTGATACCCTTTCTCCCTGCCTTTGTCCGGTGCGGTTATCCATGCTCCCCCTGTGATATGGTAGGGAGTAGGGGTTCAACGGACGCTAAGCCCTATCTTAGTGATACTGTCCACACAGTAAAAGCACACAGGGAAACTGGGGGACAGTATGACTTTAAAGGGGTTATCCAGCACTACAAAAACATGGCCACTTTTTCCCCTACTGTTGTCTCCAGTTCAGGTGCAGTTTGCAATTAGGCTCCATTTACTTTAATGGAACTGAGTTTCAAAACCCCACCCAAACTGGAGACAACAGTAGGGGGAAAGTGGCCATGTTTTTGTAGCGCTGGATAACCCCTTTAATGATAAACTAATAGGAATTTTATATTTTTAGCCCTGCTACATGTTTTACTGGGAATAAATTCTCATTTTTACTGCCATGATGCTTAACAGTTGAAAGTACTTAGTAAACTGGTCCAAATCTAACTTTTAATAGTAGCTTATGCAAAGTTTATGCAAATATGTTATTTTGTATGTTATCTAAAAATATATCAGATACTAAAACTGAATAGTTTTTCATTGGCTTAGTAACTCTTAATTTAGTGCCAAAGAAAGACTGAGTATGTGCCATCAGTAAGCCTTGTCCTTCTACCCATAAAGATATATCTAAGTTGGCATTAAGCTATCAGGTGGCACTGAGTTAATTAATGTGGCACTATCATCTGGCTGTTTTGCAATTAGTATTGTGTTGAGAAACTTAATATAAAGCTACTGCATACAAACACTAATAATATGTTGGAAGATGTCCTGTACTGACTTGGCATCTGCAATATCTTTGTGTGGGCAACTAAGATCATTCTAATTCTACTTTCAATTCAACCTCAGTCATCACCAAATGAAAGGGCTTCATAGATGCTTTAATGTCAGAGCTAAGATGTTGATGTTAGGGGAAGAGTGACCTTTCCATTCATTAAAGGGGAACTCTTCTTAATAGGCTTCTTAATAGGCTTTTATTACATAAATTGGACCGTTTGTCTGCAGCACATGATCACATGATCTCTGTCTCTTCTGTTGCCAGGGAAGCTGCAACATCTCATCTGTAACCTCACCCATGACTCACATCACACAGTAATCACCAGGGGCAGAAAAACAAAAGCCTCTCCTGAGTAGTATAGGGGAAAGGAGACACTGTTGTTTAATCTATCTTTCTCTAATCTATCCATGTAGATTACTGGTGTTTCCCTTTAAGGGTAGCTTCATACGTACCCTATTGCAGCTAATTTTCTGCTGCGGATCCGCAGAAGATTTGACTGAATGAACACAGCATTAAATTTTCACTGTAAAATCCGCTGCGGATCTGCTGCGGATTGTACAGTGCAGATTTAATGCTGTGTTCATTCATCTAGTCAAATCTGCTGCTGATCCGCAGCAGAAAATCAGCTGTGATACGGTATGTGTGAAGCTACCCTAAAGGTTTTTTTTTGCCTAATGAAAAGATGCAACTCACCCCTGGATCAGCTCTTGGGGTCACCAGCAGAATTATTCACATGAATCCATATCCTGAAGTCTGCAAGCAGAGTGACTTGAAGCTTCTGGACCTCAGTGTCAAATTTATAACAAGGTCCTGAACTATCTTGTTTAATTTATTGTAGTATTCTCCTCATATGACATAGACAGACCTTTTAGGCCCCCTATCTTCCAAGGTTTGGGTCCCCTGCAGCCCCTATAAATACCAGTGCTGACTGGACCTGAAAATGAATAAATTTTTAAGAGAGTAAACAGTCTTCTTAAGGCATTGGTTGGATTGTATTGGATTCTATGCATTGGTACTGATTGGGTTCTTTGAATCAAAGAATGGACCCATATGTTAAATACTTTTCTTCATAACCAGGGGATATGATTAAACACCCTCAGCCACTAAAGTTTAACATGAATGCCATTACAACACTTCACTGCCACCTTATCTAAACTTTGAATTATATTTAATATAATATTATAATATAAGACATTTTACAAAAATTTAACTTCCTGATGATTCTCTAGTGCCATAGTTCACTGTATAGCCTCATGCATAAATCATATAAAACCTTTTAACAGCGATTTTGATAAGCAGATAAACATAAGAGAGAGATGTTCATACAACTGCTTTAATGCCATTTTTCTTTCTTTTTCTTCAATTCTTCATGATTTAAGCATGAGGTCTTTCTTGTTAAGTCGATGTACTTACTGTGAATATATATCTATGTTTATATATATATATATATATATATATATATATATATATATATACACACATATATATATATATATATATATATATATATATCAAAAAGGTAACTGTAGGAAGACTTTACTTCTTTCTCTTCTAAACCTGTCAGTTCAAGAGCACATTCAGAGATAGCACTAAACAGAAAACTCTGAGATAAACCTTATCAGGAAGACGAGGCAGACACTTTGTCTCACAGCAGGTGGACATTTCACTTCAGTTTGCAGCAGTAGGATATGGTGTGCGGATTTCAGAACACCTATAATAGCTTAAGCCTTCAAAACAAGAAGAAAAAGCCAGTGCATGAGCTTGGTGAGTGTAGATTTCATGGTGTCTAACTAATTACCACCCCGGGGGTAAATGCAAAAAAAATGGAAGAAAATCACATTTGAAAATATCTTAGTGATATAAAAATATATGTAATAGGTGTCATTTTGTCTTATCTGCAGCATTTACATGTGGTTATGGTGACATTAGCATAGATTCAGGTAAGGAAACTTTACTGTTAGGAAAAGTAGTGGTGCAGAAGAGGTTTTTATTATTATTTTAGCACAAGACAAATTTAAAGGAACACAGATTTCCCCATTGAAATCACTCAGTTCAAAAAAATTGCAAATACAAATACTAAGCTTGCTAGGAAAAGGTATTCATCGTGTCTGGTCACCAGGGGTGACAATCCTGGATCCTACTGCTCTTGTAAATACCAGCAAAAACCTTGTAAACTCTTGTAAAAACCATCATTCCAAAATACATTGCATACCTTTTAAATGGTAAAATTCCCATAAAGCCATATTCACATTAGGTATAATAACTGCAGTACCGGCTGGATGACCTTAACTTCCAGTGAATTCGGATGCGGGTGTACCTGTGTGCCCCCGCTTCCGATTTCACCACTGCACACAATGGAGCGATCGCTCCATTGTGTGAACTGACATGTCTTCTGTGGCCGCTATTCAATGAATAGCAGCCACAGAAAACTGATATGTCGGTTTGCCGTGAGGCCGGATGGAATCCCCGCTGGAGCGTATACTATGTGTATACTCTCCGGACGGGATTCCATTCATTCACATACAACGGGCTGCTTGTAACTATTTTCATGTTTGTTGTGGGTCTGTATCTTGCCATTGCGGTGAGCTGTTGCATTTTTTTGTGTTTTTGTGTGTTTGCAACTTCAGCCATAGCAACGTGCTACTGCCTAGTGTGAATGGTGTTCTAGGAGAGCTGACCAAATTTGTCTTTTTTTACAGGGTGCTGTCCCTTAGCACCTGAGCAAGTGACTCCTTCAGGTTCACACAAGTGAGAGATGTAGTAGTATTGTATTTTCCCCTTTAGGTGTCACTACTGTCTTGTGATTGATTACACAGCTGAAGAAGCAACAGGGTTAACTGTTATGTACCACACAATGTTTTCTGACCACCAACAGGTGCAGGTGCTTTCCCTTTATCCTGTCTTCTCTCTCAACACGCACTCAGCCCCCACCACTCAATGGAAGGTTTAATTAGCCCCTGAAGGAGGAGTTAATTCTTGGTGTGAGGAAGTGGTCAGTTCTGGTCTAGTTATCAGTGTGAGAGGGAGCAAACAGACAAGTCTCTGCTGAAGTTAAGCCAGGGCCTGGCTTTGGCCAGGTCCACTGTCAGGGACTCTGGACAGAAACTAAAGACTTTCTTTCTGATGCAAGCAGCCACTTAACTATGAGGTGCTAAGCTTCTACAAAGGGTAAAAGAAGCCACACTGGGATCACCCTGTCCACGCCAGGAACTCCAGGGCCATTGCTGAGGGACTAGTCTTTTCTCTTCAAACACTGCAAGAAGCAGGAGGTACGTCTACAAAATCCCCAGCTTAAGGAGTTTACACAAGGCCCTTATTCTCTCAATCAGTCTCTTTATTCTCTTTAGTCACTACTGTTCTGGCAGAGCACACTTACTACACTGGGCAGGGCCCCTTTGGCAACTCCTCTCCTCTTTCTCTTATCTGCAAAGTACTCACTACTACAAGCATCGGTTCTATCTTAGCTGTCAGCACCTAAGTCTTCTGTGAAGATTTATACTGATCCACTGAGCTGTCATCACGTGTATTGTTTGCACCAAGTTAATCTCTAGTAAAGTATCCTATTTTTGCCAAACGCACTGAACTCTGGTTTACTCTTTGAGCACCTGCACCACCTTTGTATACTTGGGTTATCCTCTCTCTCTGTGCTGTGGCGATCCCAACTGTCTGGGGTGGGTCTAACACCACTCCAAGATACCTTGACAAGTGCCCAAGTGACCCTAAACTCCCCCCAGGCTCTGGATAACCCAATTTGCTAAACATGGCAGCTGCAATGGCAGCCACACATTTTAGCTTACAGTACTGTCACTGGGCGGGAGAAAGGGATTAACCATAATCCCTTGTGCTGGTCCAATCAGCTGCAAGCCCCTCTGTGATGTCAGAACTTCCCCCTCACTCTCTATATAAGGTGATTTGTTTCCTGGAAGTGGCCTGTCTCTCTGTGTAGTGGAGATTAGGTGGAAGCAGAAAGTGAGAACAGAGAGAGAAAAATAAAGAGATAGGGACTGAGAGGAGAGGAGGGTTGATTGTGGGTGTAGTGGGTAAATTGTGGGTATATTTTATTGATAGTTGTGAAGCCAATGTCCAGTAGAGAAACAAACTGGTTGCTGCAGCAGCATTGATTTATTTATTTTTTTCTCAGAAAAATTGACTTGTCTCAAATTTGTGTATTACAGCAAGTCGCTGTGTGCTGGGTACACAGTATTCAAAATTTTTAAAATACTATCCCAAACACTATCCCTTTTTATGGTACGGCCAGTGTCAGCAGCCAAGGTGGCACAGAAGGTGGTCCTATTCCAAGAGAGGTTTGTGAGAGTGGTGATTAGATGTCTGAGACCCAATTGCAGTTGCCAGTGCCATCTGCAAGAGAGCTCCTCTTGAGATTAGCAGAATCCTGAGACCCTGACCCTCTGGATGTGAAGGATCTGTTTAAGCCATCTTCTGAAAGGAAAGAAGAAGCTTTTAAGGCAACGGTAGTTGACACGACCCAGAGCAGTCAGCAGCGTCAGGCGTCAGCTTCTAGCCAAAGTACGGTATCACACCTCATGGCTATGGACGAATCAAGCTTGAGAGAGGACAAATTTGATCCTGATTATGAAGAAGATGAGGACTTTCAAACCCCACCTGGGATCCACAAATTACATCCTGAGCATCATAAGAGGATGAAGTTGTGTCCATACCACTCACTTGGCATCTGCTTCCATCTAAGGATTCTGGGTCAGGAGGGAAAAGGGTAAGCAAAAGAGTAGCAGCCAGAAGACGTCAATCTGGAGACAAGAGAGGGGGAAAAGTGGCCGTGTTTTTGTAGCACTGGATAACACCTTTAAGCTGAGCTTGGATAGTTTGCACTGTAGCTTGTATGAGGGGTACGCTAAAAAGGGAGGGGGAAGGAGCAATACCTGGTCTCCATAAGCAGATGAGGTTAGGGTCTCCTAGAAGGGAGTCTGACATTTTTCACCTACTGTGATTCTCCTGATCATCAACAGAAATGAGTGCTGCATTAATGTGTGAGAAGAACACCTGCGCCCACTACTAAGCCGGGATTTATGGTCCAGTGGCTCTTGAAGACCATAAACGCATTTGCATCACGGACGTCTTCGGACGGTGTACCCCGGCAGGAGCTGCGGTTGTTCTCTCTCTCTTCTTTCTATAAGTGCTATATAGAGTTGTGCCTATACCTTGCACAACTCTACTAGGTGAGTGCAATTCATCCTACACATTGTTTGTAGGAACTGATCCCTACATATTACAACAGGAGGCGCCCCTCTTCTCTTTTTTCTCTGTCTATCTAAGGATTCTGGGTCAGGAGGGAAAAGGGTCAGCAAAAGAGTAGCAGCCAGAAGACGTCAAGGCCCTTGCACTCAACAAGGATCACAAAGCTGCATTAGCAGTCAAGAAAAGGCAAGCACTGTGCCTGCTCGGAAGAACTCCTTACTGACATCAGCGGTGTGGAAGTTCTTCCATCCTGGTGATGGAAAGACCATTCTGTTATTTGTAACATATATGACCAGAAAGTGGGTTGGAGCTTGGGTCAAAACCCATACACCACTCACTTCCATGCTCCAGTTGTTGTAAAATTTGTTACTCTTTTATCTGGCCTTTTCTGTATTTCATTCTCCATCACATGGTCCATGCTTTTGAAGGTGGGGTTTTCTGGTCTATTTAAGTGTATACCAATTGACTAGGTTTTTATTTCATTTTCTTTTTTTGGCAGTTGGATGGCCCATTCAGCTCAACTGGCTAAGCCCCTCAGGATCAAAGAGAGTCCAAGTGCTGCCTCTGCCACCTCCTGGTGTCTGTTCTAGGCCCCTCAGGGTCTAAGAGAGTCAAAGTGCTGCCCTTGCTACCTCTTGACGCCTTTCCTAGGCCCCTCAGAGTTGAATAGAAACTCAGTTATTCTGCTGCCAAGCCAGGTGTCTGTCCTAAGCCCCTCAGGGTCCATGAGAGTCAAAATGCTTCTGCTTGCCACATCCAGGTGTCTGTCTTAGGCCCCTCAGGGTCGAAAAGAGTCAGAGTGCTGCCCCTGCCACCTCCTGGTGTCTGTCCTAGGCCCCTCAGCGTCGAAGAGAGTCAGAGTGCCTCTGCTGCTACGTCCAGGTGTCAGTTCAAGAGCCTTCTAGGACTAAGATATTGCCCCTGATGGTGCTGCCATTTTACAATGTCTAATGCCTGTCCTGGGAGAAAGTGTAATTTAACGCAGTTGATCCACCGGTGTCCAACCATGTCCAACGATGTCCATGGAGAAAAGGTAATTATATGCCACTGATTCACCAACGTCCATTGCTGTCCTAGGAAAAAGCTTGATTTGATGTCGCTAGTCCACTGATGTCAACTTCTTTCCTGGGAGAAAGTGTCATTTTAGGGCACTCATTTATCAATATCCAATGCTGTCCTGGGAGAATATTGATATTACGCCGGTGATCCACCAAAGTCCAGTGCTGTCAATGTGGAAATTTGATGATTGACAGGATAATTGACCTTTTTTTTTTAAATTGCCATTTTCCAATTTTTGACATAAAAAAAAAAAAAAACATTTGTTCGGGAATGTGTAACTCTGTAATCGTCCCACTATTGTAGGCGCTATAGTTTGGCTATTTTATTTAAATTTGTTTGCATTTGATTTGCGAATTCAAACAAGTGTGACCCAAAATTCGTGAACCTAGCGAAACAAATTATCAGATGCTTGGCTCGTGTCTAAATATCATATAAAATATTTCAGGGATATTACATGAAAACCGTGACAATGTATTTTACAGTGTGATAAAGTGCATATTATTAATTTTCAGGTATTCATTTTTAGCGCTTTTGTTTGTTTGTTCGTCTTGGTTAATATTAGTCCCTCTGTTAAAAAAATGAAAGCTCCCTTTTAATTAAACATCTAAAGATAAATTTATGTATGAGATTTACCTGTATGTGACATATATTTATTTCAATCTGTGTATTTAGTCATGAAACTAGATAATTCAATGTTGTCCACATACTAAATCCCACATTATCAGTAAACTACTGTACATTTCATAAATGTATCTGGTATAATGTTATCTTTACATGACAATTACTTTTACAAAATAACTCTAAAATCATCTAGACAATAACATTGACATTGCCGAACATCACCCATTAAGGCATAACAGTGCTGGATAATTTTATTCTCTCTTTAATCTGAACCATTGTTCAACTGCCTGCCAAGATCTAGCACCTAATGACGAGAGAAGTACTGACAGATTGGAATCTGACTTATGACCGAAAGTTGTGTTGTGCTTATCTACAACAAGGACGTCTTTAAGCTATGTATAGAAAACCGCTCTCATGCATACAGATTAACATATTGACGACTATCCGTGTGTGTGTTTATGTGTGTGTGTGTGTGTGTGTGTGTATGTATATATATATATATATATATATTTTTTCCCCCTTCTGCCCATGTATACAATAAGCGGCCCTTCCCACTGTTTAGCCATTTAAACAACCCCTTCCTATTTATTAAAATTTTAATATTTGGGGACTCTCTTTAAATCCAAAAGCTCACAAGATAGACTGGGGAGGAGCTGAATAGGACCCAAGTGGTCTATTGATCGGAGGACCATCCAATTTCACTTTCTGAAAATAAGTTTGTACATAAGAACCTACCCTATTTTTCTTGCGTGTGCGCGCACACACACACGCACGCACACACACACACACACACACATACTATATCACCTTCCTCTGCATTCCCTATATTAGTAATAAAATATAAATTAGGGATGGTCCGTACCTGCCGTGGTTCGGGTTCGGTATCAACCCAAACGCTCAGCAGCAGATTCCCGCTGTCTGCCCGCTCCGTGGAGCGGGCGGATACAGCGGGAGGAACGCCTGGAAAAACTGGGATACAGCCTATGGCTATGGCTGTATCCCAGTTTTCCAGGCGGTCCTCCCGCAGACAGCGGGAATCATTACCGAGGGTTTGGTTCGTACGAACCCGAACCGAACTCAGTTCGGACCATCCCTAATATAAATGTTTAAGCAGCAACATGAAAGCCTCATACCGTAACACGTATTTTCATAGTGGAATGTCAAGGTGTTAAAGCTGTAATGTTAAAGACTAGTTGTGTCCTTATAGTGTATCTGTTATTAAAAAAAAAAACTGTCTGGCAGCAGGTTCATGTGACATAATAATGTATATGGGAGTCTCCTCACTCTCCATCAGCAGGTGGTGTCAGTGGTGAGAAGCTACTGGCAAGATAAATTTTCACTGCCCAATAATTATGTCCTTGGAAGGTGAAACCAACACCAAGACCTATCTACCTGAGCCCTCCCTTCCCGTTAGAGAACCTGAGTCCTCCCATCCTCTTATGAAACAGATGAATGTTCAGGCATGCTCAATGTTCATGTGTATGGGAAGGCTGAGAGAGATAACTACTGGAAGAGATTGTTTGACTAAATGTTATTGAAGGGGTAAAAGGGTTGTCCAGTCATAACGTATAACTTGCTGCTGGGGCTGTGGGGAACATAACTAACAATGTACCTACTGTCCAGCAGTCACCAGGTGGCCTGGATACTGGCAGTGGAGAGTGCCAGGAACTGTATGCAAGTATACATTTTTATGTTGCCAGCAGCATGTTTAATAACTTGATGTATGTGCGTCACTAACAGATTCTAAATGCTTAGATAGATAGATAGATAGATAGATAGATAGATAGATAGAACAAAAGCCAAACAGCAACAGTCCAAAACAGTTATGCAATGATTCTTCTTCTTATTCAAGATAGATAATATGTTCTGTATTTTTAAATACAGTACAATGTGTGCATACTTTTACCCTCCAAAGCATCTCAAGTGACTGTGTCTCACATTTGTTATCCTACTTCCATTTTTCAAAACTTGACTC